>NW_008587823.1:0-325 GCF_000691845.1 Merops nubicus
TGGCTCTGCATTAACATGCTCAGTTGACATGCTTCCATCTTCTGAGCTCCTGTATCTACAGTTAAACTGGAAAGCTGGATGCACGTTATGTCTGTGGAGAGCTCAGAGGACGATTCTCAGCATGATCATCAGCAGGATCAACCCCTGGGAGTCCTCCATGTAGAGGGTCAGTGGGATGTTGGCTAAAGGGCCAAAATTATTCACTGCTAGAGCAGTGGGATTATTTCAGGTAAGGTAAGAAAAATTCCTCCAGTCACCTCCTTCCAGGATGTCCTCGGATGGGAGATGTGCTCTGCCCCCGCTCCCTGCTGTCCCCTTGCACCAA
>NW_008587823.1:350-787 GCF_000691845.1 Merops nubicus
CACAGGCCGGACACTTCGAGAAGGGTGAGGGCCTCAAGGAGCTGCTATGAAAATATTCCATCCTGTGTCCAATTCCCTGTAATCTTGAATGACTCCTGGGTGTGTGCTCAGGGACCAGCTTTCTAGACTCATTAAAGTTGTGCTGCAGCCAAGCCTGGGCCTCTGAGTCCTCCTTCCTTCTCTGGCAACTCTTCCAGTCTCCTCAGGGAAAAAGGTGAAGGAAGGGCAGAGCGGGAATCCCTCCAGGGCATTTTGTTTTGTGCCCTGTCCCTGGGAGCTGAAGAAGACATCCCTGCCTACTCCACAGCAAATGGCCATCAATGAGGCCCGGGTTCCAAAGGGTGGCACGATTCAGGACAGGAAACAACACTGGCTGGAGACTGCCCAGAGCCTCATCTCCCCCCTTTCCCTCCCTTCCATTACCCCCTGGAGGCTCC
>NW_008587823.1:876-1181 GCF_000691845.1 Merops nubicus
ACAGTTTGTATCAGCCACACTCAGCCCATGCCAGGAAATCTTTAGTCCCTGTGAACCTCATCATCTCCACAGGGTACCACAGCTCCAGGAGAGAAAGCTGTGCCCAAGGACACTTCATAACAGAGACACCATCTCTGCCCATCTGATTTGGTGCTGGACACCCTCAGTGGTATAAGACAGGCACCAAATCCAGCATAGCCCAAATGCTAAGGATGGCCCTGCCCAGATTCAGCTTACTGGGCTTCCCGGTTGCTCCAGTCCTGCCCACATCACCTCTGTGCAGGCCAGGGGCTAACTAGCACTGC
>NW_008587824.1:0-7356 GCF_000691845.1 Merops nubicus
TGAGGTTCTTTTCTAAAGTGCCACCTCACTTTTCACGGCAGGTTCTCCCAAGCTGTGCTGTTTGTCCCACAGGACTACAAGCACTAGTTTGAAGTAGTCCGTGGACAAAATCTCTGGATGTATTTCTCTGAAGGTGACTGGCAATTGCTGATGGAGCAGTAGATTCTTCATGAAGAACCACATCTGCTCTTGTATTTTGCAAGGCCTGGTAGAGAACCTGGAATTCTTCTCTCTGCTCTCCAAATGAGGACATGGGATAAACTACCTCCTCATCCTCCTCTGTGTGCACATAGCCTGGCAGGGAGTTAAGGTCTTTCTATGCTGGCTGTACCCAAACTGGCTAACATCAGAAATCAAGGATTTTAGAGAGTAATTGAAAACTCTTGTGCAATAAATATGTTTTAAGATTCCATTAGCGAGGGGAGCAGTTTCCACAAGTTTTTCATCAGCAGTTAACTATGGCTGAAACTTGCTATTTCTCCTTTCTGTCTCCTGCTGGGTGTTGGGTTTCCTTTCCTGTCACACCCTTACCTGTGTATTCACTTGCTCAGGAGGCTTAGACAGTGCTGAGTCAGACCTTAGCCTGCAAGTCCCTGTCTAGAGCTGCCCTCTGTCCCAGCCTGCTTTGGCTGGCACCGGCACATTTTGCCTGGGGCTGCTGATGGCTGAACTCTGTACTTGATGACATGGGGGAAAGTGGCTTAAAATACTGCAGTAGGTGCAAAAGTCAATGTGTCACTGTTGATGCCTGTAATTACCTGACGTCATTGTAGCAGTGTGCCATGCCCTGCTGTTTTCCTCCACTGCAGGCCATATATAGCCTGGTACACTTTGATCTGCTCAGCAAAACAGAATGGATTCCTTTTGTCTGTAAACAGGAGCTGGGTGAAAGGAAAGGGTAATGGAGCCTGAAGGTATTTGATGGATTAGCGATAGCTTCAACTGTATTCACTGACAAGATAACAACCCATATGTGTGTTGCCAATGTCAATTTGGTCTGTACTTGTTATTGCTTCTAGAGCACAGTTGTGGTCTAGACCAATCTGCTCTGATTTCACTTTGGGAGATGTGACTCTGGGAGGAAAATGTGGCCTAGCTAAACTGATGTGGTGCACCTTCCTGTGCCACTCTCATCAGATGAGTTATTTCAAACCAGACTCCCCCTTGTTCTTGGCAAAAAGGATGTATTCTTTGCCAAACAGCTTTCAGGTACTGCTACCTTCAAACGCCTTCACACTTAAGGAGTTCCAACTATGCAAATAGTGCTGGTTTGTACCACTCAGCAGATGCAAAGCTGACTTAAAATGAGCATATGGAGGCATATGAAAGGCTTGTGCTGAAATTGAGTGTGCCTGAGAGTCAAGGAGGACCAATCAATTTAGAATAAATACTTGGATTTTAGAACATCTCTTCTTGAGATGGGTCAAGTGTCCATGAAGCTTGAAAGATAGCATCATCTCATCCTACCTCACCCCACATTTTCTAAGCAAGTGTTCGCATCTGCTTTATTTACTGTCTGGTAGATTCACTGCATTCTTATCATATATTAGAAAAAAATACATATATCTTCAGACAAACATGTGGTTTTAAAATGAGATTATAATTTCAGGGCCTTCAAACACGCATGTTACAGTGGATAAAAGCAGACTTTCCTGATTCACCTTGCAGGGCAGAAAGGGTTGTTACACGGCCCATGCTTTATGAAATGATAACCAGCAGTGCTCTCTTTGACTGTTAAATTGCATATTTAGTAACAACCATAGATTCTGAATGTGACATTCTGAATTCCTACAGCAAAATGTAGAGTGTGAGACATATTAAAATTCTTAGCATGCCAAAGGATGTGAACCAGATTTGGAACTCTGATAGTGGGTTTTAACACCTCTCTTAAAATGAGGTATATGCAGAATAATCTAATCAAGATGTATGTCCAAAGTATAGAATGAAATCTATTCTGAACCCAGCTTCCTGCGTTCAGTAACCACAAACTGATGAAGCTCTCAAATAAAGCAATGTACAACCCACGTTTCTGCTGCTTAATGGGTAGAGATATTTCAGATTCTAGCAGTATGAAAATGACATGATTTTTCAAAATCCTGGTTTAAAAATGAACATTGAAAGCAACTGCAAGAGCAGAGGCAAACATGCCGTCTCATGTACTACACATTCACATCAAGTAAGCTGATTATGAGTGATTATGAACATGCTTCTGATTCTGGTGGAGAGCCAGGTCTCTGAACTTGCAAATGCAAAGTGTTTTAAACCACTTTTAGTGACAGTGAGACTGCTGCAGGACACAAACACAAGCTGTGTTCTAACCCTGTGAAAATAAATGCATTCCTCAGCTTTAATAGAAGTTTGTTTTGACCCTGGTTAAAGCAGATTGAAACAAGACAAGCTCTTTCCTTAGCATCCTTTCCTGTAGGAAAAGGCAGGTTTGAGGCTAAAAGTGGTAAGGAGGAAAGGCCTCCTTTTGCCTTAGAAAAAAAAAAAAGTTACTCTCTTTGCTTTCTGTCCTTTTTATCTGTCTCATCTTTACACCATTAACCTGAAAATCCTTTGTTAAATTTACTGTTTTTCCTGTGACTGAAAATTCTCTCATTTAATGTTAGCTACTTCAAATTAGAAATCTCTAGCAGGAATCAGTTGCCTAAACAAAGACATATAGTGCCATTTCAGATGCCCTACAGTGTCATTTGATATGCCCTACATTTTGTCCAATACTGACATAGGGCTGTCAGGTATAACACAGGACTTATTGCAAATCTTTGCTCTTCTGGAGCAGCAATGGTTTTGCTTGGGCATCTCACGAGTGACTGGACTCTTGCATTTACTCCATAGCCTAAACAAACTATCTTGGTTCCTTGTGTGGTCAGAGAAGAGAGGGATTGGCTCTTTCAGAATATGGTTGTGCATGCCTGTCTTAGGCATCTAGACAAATCAATCACCCCTCAAAGTATTTATTTCTTCTTCTACCAGGGAGTCCAAACAGCAAGGCAACTTTAGGATTCTAATTTGTGGATGGCAGAGTTAGTTATGCTAAATCTTGCCCTTTGTGAACAAAAAAAATATGGAAATTTTTGACTTTTAATATCAAGAGTTTTATTTAATAGTGCTGCTGAAATTTATCACTTATAGATGAACTGTGGGGAGTCCTGAGGACAAACCTAGCTAAAATTCATGGGAATTAAAGGTGCAACTAAAAATCTGAATTGCAACTTTGTCCCTAGAATAATAATAACTTTTTCCCTTTAAATACCTTAGTTGGTATTTAAAGAAATACAGAAAGATTTTTATTTGTTTAATCAACCAGAGGAACTTTATTTTATCTCAGTGTTACTGGAGGATACACATACTTCTTTTCTTATTAACCCATTCTTCTGTTTTAAACTGACTTCCTCGCTGTTACCTGTCTAAAGGAGATTTGTTGCAGTGATGATGGTCTGGGGTTACCAATGGGGCATGGTTTGTGAGAGGTAACTTTCTACTATCTTTTATTAGACCTGCTGCTCTAGCAGGAGAAAACAGAAGAGCATTCAGCACATAACCCACTCCTTTAGGTTCTGTCAGGTTCCCCGTTTTCTTCCATTATTTCAGTACAGCTATTAAAAGATACTACTCCCCTTACAAGACTAGCCCCATTTATTACTGTCTTAAGAAATGCAAATCTATTAATAGTGGAAATTAGGTAAGGAGGTCAAGACTGTGAACAGAACACAAGCTATAACCTTTAGAGTTGTCCCTGTCTCACTTCAATTAGACTCAAAATGATAAAAAGATTCCTTTGACATTCTAAAGCAGCACAGGAAACACAGCAGTGCAGTTCAGTGGGATACAGTTTCCAGTGCCATTTGAATGCCAACAGCACAAATCTGAGGTTTGGCCAAGTTACTCAGCACAAAGCTCCAAGAGGGAGAAGAGGACTATTTATGTTACTGTCATATATCATAACAGATTCACAAGGTGGCAAGGTAGACACACAAAAGCTGTACCAGAAAACAATACCTATGTGGTCTCATGGTGCAAGTGGAAGCCTGTGGAGTGCAAAGCATCCTTGCTTAATCTTAGATCACCTTTGTCTGCCCTTTTAAATATTCAGGCATCATTACTGACACAGAATCCATCACGGTAGTTTTAGACGATTCTGGCATTTTGAAACAAAATGAGAGTGGAAGCCAATTTATTTCTTGGCTTTGAATTTTAAAGCTTAGAGACCCTATTTAAAATAATTTTTATAGGAGGTAAGTGACAACCTTTTGGGTTAGATCTGCCAGTAAAGAATTTGTTGCTGACAGGATTGAAGGCTTTACTTGGTGAGGCTCATCCTACAACAGTGAAAAAAGCCTGTACAAAGCCATCTGTAGGATATTAGACATTAAAATGAGGTTTAATCAGCATGTAAGTAGCTTAATAACTGTCTGTTAGGTTTGGGATTTAAAATTATTTCCTGCCCCTTGGTTGTTTTGACACTGGTATTTTGACTTTGGTGTTTTAAATACACAAAATGATGATGTTATTGCCTTCCTACTGGAAAATCTTGTGTACAGTGGCCTCAACCGTCTGAACTCTGAATATTTATTAGCTGTGTTTCTTCCCTGTGCTTCTTTTCTTGCTTTCTTACATGTGGGAATATGTATGCATAGTTTCTTTGTTGGATTTCTTTTGTATTCTTTTTGTAGACTAATTTATGATGGATTATGGTCTGCCAGTGATCCCTAGACCACAAGGTGAAGAATATTTTGAACCATGAACACAGTTATCTGTGTGCTGTGGAAGGGCTGGAAAACATAATTTGTTTTGTTAAGTGAATTTATGACATTATTTGTTGTTGAAAAATCATAGTCAGCTAATACTAGGATTTATTAATAAAGTGTCAAATAGTATAACTTAATTAACATATGAGATAGGATACAGTCTGCTGGAAATGTCTCATCTGAGGACTTCTTTGAGGATTTTATGCCGTATACTACTAGTGACAAAGCTAGATAAGAGATTTCCTGCTACACAGAGTGTTGGGTCTGAACAAATGGGAATGAAAAATCTCCAGAGTCCCCTGGAACTCACTTCAGAGCTAGGCCATAGCAGCCAGAGTGTGAGAGACATCAGTGACTGCACAGGACCACTGTTTGGAAGGGCCGTTTGGTGTCCCAGACCTCTGCTTAAATGACTATTAGAGAAGGCTAACCATGGTTCCTTAGTTTGAAGGTCCCCCTGGAAATACTGAATTCATTAATTATCAAGGCAACATAATTTTCCTGGCCATGCTAAACAACATAACTGTTGGCTAATGTTTGTTTCCATTGTAGATCTCAGTCTGGTGGACATGGGTGATCCAACAACGTATGTTGCTGATAAGGTATGTTGAGGCCTCTTGATAAAAACCTTTTGATCCCTTTTCCTTAGTTACCAGCGTTTTCCAGAAGAACAGATGTTTGTTTTGTCAGCTTTGAATACATGGAAATGTTGAGGCATGTCCTCACAAAGTAATTTTGCACATTGGGTATGAATTGCTTGGGTTTTGTTTCACAATGTGTGGAACTATTTGTGGTGATCATAAAATTAGAACCATCTGATATTATACGTGCTGAGATATATGACATTCCACATGCCTTGAGAGGTAAGCTGGCAGAAAAAATAATGGATGATCTATTATTTGATGTACCTTCTTCAGGGAAAAAAAACCAGAGAAGTTAAAAAGAGAAATTTCTTTAAAGCTCTTAAATACATGACTTTTATTTTCAATTTCACTGAATAAAATTATCTTAGCCTGATTCAGCTAGTCACTTAAAGAAAGGTTTATGGTTTAGAAAATTGTAACTTCATAAAAAAGTGGATAAGGATTACTTGAGTACTATTTTGTCCTAAGAGATTCAGTAGAATGTATTCTCACACTTGAGAAATCTTGCATTAGAATGCGATCAAATATTTTATGATCTCATTCTCCATCTTCATATCCTAATTCTTTCAGCTTATTCATTGGAAGAAATCTATTCTGTGAATTCCTACATTCAAATGCTGCAGCTGAAAGACTGTTTTTTACACATAAACTTGGGCCTGATAGATTGTTTCAGTTAAGGCTGAGGTTCAGATTAACATTTGTATATATTAAAAGATATTGGCTCAGTTCTGTGAAGCAGAGAAATTCAGAGGTTGTTTTGAAAACTATTAAAAGCTGTGATAATTTCAATTTTAAATAATAAATGGAGTGTATGAGTATACCTTGTGCACTCTCTTTGAAAGCAATAGAAATAAGCAATTAAAAAAATATTGCTTCCCTAAAATCTGCTCTAAAATAAAATACAATTATTATTTTTTATCTATTTACACAGCTATTTATATTTATTTATATTGCTATTTCTATAGAAGGAAGCTTTGTCACCATATCTCCAGTAGAACCCTTACAGAATAACCTTTGCTGTAGAAAGAGTTTCAGAAAAGTGATTTAACTTTAACACATAACCTTTTCAGCTGAGATCAATGCTGCACATCTGAAAAGTCCTACAAATTCATTAAAAACTGTAATGGACAAAAATGTTTTAGGTGCAACATGTAGTATTTTGAATAACAAAATAATGGTGTACGTTTTCTGGTCTTGTTATTATTTTCTTGCTTTCTAAAGCCAGGACATCTGATCTTATTGATTTTTCAAAGAATGTTGCCTTTCTGGTGAAGTGTCTCCTTAAGAATGTAGCTGTAGTGCTTCAGGATGTCAGGAAAAAACTATATCAGGGCATGAGAATTTATGTACAGCCACTCTAAGCAGCCACTTCAGAAAAATCTCTTTGTGGCAAGCACTGGGAACAAGTGCAGGCTTGCTGTCCCAGGAGGAGGCCAAATCACTGAGTGGTGGCTGTGACAGTTTATCTTGTAAAAGCCAATAAATTTTGATCCAAGGATGATATGATTACTGGCATCATAGAACTATATATTATATACTATCTCTATATAGCATAACTCTCAAAAATCTGTTGCATGTGTCAAACTAGCAGTTGAAGCAAGTTAAAAACAATTGGAATAACAGTATTTCATTGCATATATATAAACCTTTGGTAGATTTTTGATTTGAATGCTTACCCAGTGACCTCAGTCAGACAATATGGTGAAATTGGCAGTATTGCTTAGGTAATGTTAACTTGCTCTCTTTGGGAGAAGTTAATATTAGACCAATGGCCAAATGATCCTATCACATAGTCTGCTCATAGCCCCTAAAGAACTATGTGAACACTTGCTCTTATGCCCTTTCCTTCTAAACATGGTCCTGTTTACAAAGGATAAAGTTGAGCAGAAAGTTCAAGTTTCTGCAGAATCAGGCCTTCATCATGCAACTCATATAGAATCACCATGATTGGAAAGGAC
>NW_008587825.1:0-5779 GCF_000691845.1 Merops nubicus
GGTCCGCCTGTGGCTTTGTTAAACGGAGAAGTGTCCCTCTCTTCGCTGCGTTGTTGGGGTTTTGTTTAATCCTTGCAGACTTTAGTGACTCCTGGGTAAGGTAAGCAGGATTTTTATTTATTTTTTTTTTTTTCAGTTGGTATCTTCATGTAAGTGTTAGAGGGGTGATAAATGGGATGGAGGAACTGGCAATTAAAAGCAGAGCAAAGTTGGGAGCTTCTTAGGTCGCTGTAGGGACAACATTGGATAAGAGGTGTGCAGTTCTCAGTGAAAAGAGCTCTGTGAACAAAAGATGAATCTAGAATGAGAAGTTAAAGGCTTGTTTTCCTTGAAAACTTGCTGTCAGGATAATGTTTAAATGTTTGAAAATATCTTATTGTAGAAATCTTCTGTGTCGTAAGAAGATATTAAAAAGATGTTACAGAGGCTGCTTTGTACAAAGACTAGTTTTGGAAGACAAGAAAAGCTCTAATTGATTCTGTCTGGGAGAAGAAGGGATATGTAAGGTCATTCTGGGAAGCAGAGAGCAAAGCAGGAATTAAAGAGGATTTAGAAGCAGAGCCTCATGTTGCTCTGGGTTCTTGTGCGTGCCTGCATGCGTATGTAACAGAAAGACAATAACATCTTGTTACTTGATAAACAATTTAATGCTGTAACACTGTGAACTTGTGAAACAGCACCTTTCTGAACGAGATCATCCCCACCCCTACCTCCAAGGTCAATGTGGTGTGCGTGTGCCCGTGAAAGTTGTGGCTTGTTTCTTCTGATGTTGACTGATGAATGTTAGGCCTTCCTCCAGGCAACAACGAGGTGTAAATGTGAATTTCTGATTTAATTATACCATATGATGTTGCATTATAGGACTGCTGTTGTCGGTAATTGAATGGAACTGGGAAGTGTGGGCAGATTAAACGTCTTGCTATTTCAGGCGTGTTTAACCTTTCACAAGCTTGGTAGGGCGCTCTGCTTCACAGATGTGTTTTCTGCTGCTTTTGTGAGTTGTCAGAGTTCTGCACATGCCGAGCTGAGTGCCACGCAGGGGCTTCCACACACGCAGGGCAGAGAGCCAAGAAGGGATTTCTGCACACGCAGAGCACCACACGGATTTCTGTTTGAAATTATGACTGATTGCAGAAGGAATGGCCTGCTGCTGCTTGCAGCCTGTGCTGCTGAGGTGTCTGAGCAGAAGAAGCAGGTGAATAAGGTCCCCACCCTCTGTTTTTTAGCATTACATAGTACTTCATACTCTTGTGGCTGCGATGAATTGTCTTTGGAACTAGGACCTAAACTACAACTGTTTCTTTACACAGTTGGTGCTAGCAGTTGTAATTGTGAGTGTAAGGTAGCATTGGCTGATGAGATGAAGCTGATAAAAGGAGACTTTCCTATTATTGTAGCACTTTTTTTACTCCTGCACCATTTATTTAATACTAAGGTGGGTTGTTTGTACTCAGTATTTTTATCAGTTGGAATATAAAGATAACCATCAGGCAGCAGCACACTACTGAGGAGTAAAGCTGGAAGCAAGCAAATCGAGGAGAAAGTAGTTTAGGCTGCCAAGGCTTTCATTAAATCTGGGCAGAATTAAAAAAATACATATGTTTTACTACTCCCCTACTCCCTCCCCACTGTTTGTGTGCCCCTGTCCCCGTCTGTCCCCCGCCTCTCATCCCCTGTCCCCCCTCTCATTATAAAGCAGCTATTTCCTTCCTCTCTCAAACTGTAAGGGAAAGAAAGTTTATTACACAGCACTTGCTCTGGTTCCAAATCTTCATTAATAGTCTATTAATAGCCTAATCAGCTAGGACAGTTCTAATCATTTATCATTGACATGATTATTAATTTGCTTTGAAATGTTTTGATATAATTTGAAATAATGTTACTTTTTAAAGTAAGAAGATCAAGGATGTTTGCTTCCTAAAGCAAGCATTACAAAAACATTTTTGAAAAGTTAATTTTGAAGTATATGGTGTAAACAGTGCATTAATTGAGAAAAAGAAAACCAAAGGAAACAACCAACCAACCCCCAACCCATTAATTATATGGCTGGACTTTTGATGTTTACCTGTAAATGTGCAGGGCCTGGATCTGCAAATCCTTGTTCACTTGACTAGTCTTTATTCATACACATAGTCCTGGTAACTGCAAAGGGATTATCTCCATCATTACATGAGTAAAAGCCATTGATCTTGCTGAGACCAGTCCTTTTATGAGCATCAATCAGATGATAAAGTTTCATGGTAGGACATTAATTCCACATTTTTAAATTATCTTATATATGTTTGTATTTTCTATTTAATATTTTCGCTTAATTTGTATTGGGCTGCTTTATTTTATAAATCATGTTTAAAATAATGGAGATTTGAAATTATATGGAGACTTTCAAGAAAGTGAAATGGCACTCCTATTTTTCAACAAAATAGTGTTCAAAATATACAGCAAGTGTGGTCTATAGCTGTTCTGATCATCCGTTTTAATTAGAAAGTCTGTCTTCAGTAGTAATCCTTCTTCAAACATTAGAGGATGTGTTTTTTTTTTTTTTTTAATAGTGTGTAGTTTCAAGACCTTTAACACTGTACAAAAGTTGAAGAAAATTGGATGCTAATGACCTGACCAAACAGCTGACAGCACAACTGATGCAAACTCAGGGAGGAGTTTTGTCATAAAATCAGTACTCAGGGAGACCCCCTGTTTAAAGTGCTGCTTTGTAAACCTCATTTACACTGACCAACACAGAAAGATGTGCATGTGAGGGCATACACTTACTGATGATATCAGCCTGTCAGACATCCTAAGCTCACATTTGATAGTGGATCACTTTGCTATTTGCTAGGCAATAGCCCAGTATCCCAATTACACTACTTTGGACAGTAAATGGTACTCAGTAGAAAGTCAAACGTTATGGTTGCTCAGTTCCTCGTGTGTTCTAGATCTATCTAATCATGTCAGTTTGGTTTTTTTTTTTTTTTTTTTTTTTTGTGTGTGTGTGTGAGTGTATCCCATAATCCTCATTTTTTGTTTTAAAAAGCAAAGATACTGAATTCTAGAAAAAAAGAACTTTTGCAATCACATAAATTATGTGCCTGATAAATAGCAAACATTTTTTTCCCCCTTGGGATAAACACATGCCATTCTAAACTGTTGGTTTATATAACATTGTACAAAATGTAAATTTTGTGTCCTCTTCTCTGACTTCTAGAAACCATAAAATAATAATGAAAGCAAAGCTCTACTTGGTTCTGATAGTTTCAAATCTAAATACCAAGGTGGAGCTCCAATACAAATAGTTCTGCCTTTTAACAGTTCTGAACTTGGCTTAGAAGTCTCAAAGATAAGAGGTTAAATGAAACTTAGGTAACCAATTCTGAATATTTTTCTCTAGACTGGCAAATATGGGATAATTCTGGATATTAAGTACGCCAAGAATGAATCACAGGCTCAAGGAGGAGTATTGTATCCAGTGCCACTCTTGACTTTGTTCATTTTTTCTAAGGAAAAGCAGGAAAATAATAGTTCATTATTCACTGTAGTTTGGCCTATTATATGATGTCATTTTAGGGGAAAGTAAATAGTTTAGCAATTTTATTTGCAAATCTGTTTAATCCTGGTTTATATTTCAAGCCTTTTTTTTTTTTTTTTTTTTTAAGTTTTCTTGATCTTCCTAAAGCTTCGGGAATAGCTGTCAACAAATGAAAAGGCTAGGAACCTTTTTGCATAAGATAATATACATAATTAATACAGTGTACTTTTATTTGCCTCTTGGTAGACAGAAAAGGCAAAGAAAACTCTTTTATATTATTAGAACAGTAAGATGAAACTTTGTCTCTATAGTAAAGAGATATTGAGAAGGCTGCAGGTTGAATAAGAGTTGTGGTTGACCAGCACTTTTGAAAACTGTGCTGTATGAAACTCCCTCTAACATCCCCAAGATGGAAGATTAGTAATGCTCAGGGAATATAGTCAAGAGAAACCAAAATCAAAGACTAATTACCTTCTCTGCTATTTTGCAAATTCTTTCTTTAGGTTTTGGGTTAATTGGGTAACCTTTAGTTAGAAAGTTTTGCCTCCTGAGCAGGTAGGTTGTGTTCCTTTCCAGCACTTAGGTTTGTTTACAGAACAGTTGCGTTGTCATTTGGATGGGCCAGTGCAGAGAAAGAAATTCCTGCACACTTAGTGTGGCAGAAGAACCACAAACACACTCCCCACTTGCCTGTATCTCCTGTTTCCTCTTTGTTATTGATATCTCTGGTTGTATTGGCTGAGTATGCTGGTGAAGAGATGTAATAAAATGAGTTCAAATCAGCCAAACTGTTGTGGTTCAGCCAGGTGTGATTCCTTACCAAGTGGGTATGGGAAATAGTTGAAAATATTTATTTGTTATCTATTTCTAGCTTTATTTGATAGCAATGTTTATGTGGGTATTTACCTTTACTACTCTAGAAATTATCATAATAATTCTCTTTAAATTAATAATTCTTTTTGCCACAAGTGAAGTGAAATCAGTGGTGAATTATTTGGCTGCATGGCTGAGTTGTGCAAACCTTAAGAAAATAAGGAGTTCTAAAGAGTTAAATGAGGGGAGAGTTGGCAATGCTGGCACTGATTGCTTGAAGCAGGTTGAAGTTCACAGTTTATTTGCATTTGAATTAATTGAGATTGGTGTCCAGCAGTGCTTTTCAGAGCAAGCTTCAGAAAGACTTTTTTGTATAATAAAGTACTTGAAAATTTTAGTTGGAAGATTAAGGATATTTAAAATACTTCTTTCTTTTCCTGACAGAGTAGGCTTTTTTTCTCATTTTCCTCTAAGTAAGGCTTATTGTAATGCTGAACTATTTTTACCATTGAATGGGCGTTCTTGTATTAAAAGCCACTATCATTTTTAAATCAACATTGAAAACTTTCTGAAATAATTTTTAGTTTCTTCACAAAGAAGTTCTTAATACTTACAGAAAGAAAGGAAATAATCTTAAAATAGCTCATAATACTAATTAGATAAAATGTTATTCCTTACTAAAAATGCTCTTAATAATAGGAACTTCTAGATTATTGCTTTGTATGCTTATGCATACAAATACATTCCATTAGGAATAAAAAAACATTTTAATGCTTTCTGCATTGCGACTCTGAAATCTATGTATTTTTGTTGTTATAGCAGAGCTTTGTCCTCCTAAATAGTTATGAAAGACAACCAGGTAGAACATTTTCTTCTTTCATGAGGAGCAGTGGAAATAAACTTCTTTTTAAAATAGTTTTCCAATTATGACATGCTTCAAAGTTGAACATTTCAACTTGTTAGTATTTTAAAATATTTTTTCTTTCATAAACTTTATTTAAAACACTACTATAGCTGGTAGTATAGGTTACTTATGGGGTTTGTTAAACTTCACCAACCCTAATTACTGGGAAAGAAATTAAAAAATCATTTTCACATAATTGTGGCAGATAATGGAAATCTTAATTCATATGCAAGAGCAGTTAAAAAATAAATACAACTTTTGTTTCTGTTAGAGACTGAATATAGTACCATCGATATTACAATTCTATAAAAAATCCTTTAGCATGAGGACTGTACTTGGTAACAGCTGTGCCCTTCCAGTGATAACAAGAAACAAGAGCAACAAAGATATTATATCAAAATGCCATGATGTATCTAAGATTTCTTTAGGAAAAAAAATACTTAAGTTGCAGAAAAGTGGGCAAAGAAAATGTGAAATTATTTGTTTTATCTTGTTTGAACCTTCCCATTTCAGTTATGCCACTGTCTTAGAATCATAGAATC
>NW_008587826.1:0-370 GCF_000691845.1 Merops nubicus
TATATATATGGATTTTGCAAAAAAATAGTTGTAAAATATTTAGCAATGTAATATACTTGATGTTTAGTAACAGTATAATTTCTGTTACATTTTACTAGACATAGAGAACTACTAAGGATATGTGGAAACTTGTCACAGTTTCAGCACCGTTGTCTCCCTTTAAAGCAGGAATCCTCAGAAATCGTGCCGAGTGCTGAATGTTTGCAGAGGTCTGTGTCTGCCCCACGCGGGGCACGGGAGAGCTCGGCCTGGCGAGGGGAGAGAGAAGGCACGCACCGTCTCTGTCCACCGACGTCAGCACCACGTAATCCAAGCCCCAGGCGGCTATGGCCTCTGCTGTGTGGTACGGCTCCCCCGGGGCCAGCGGGGG
>NW_008587826.1:401-2794 GCF_000691845.1 Merops nubicus
GTGCCTCGGGGTCCAGCGGAGGAGGAGCCTTTGCTGTCTTCACTGAACAAAATCTGCAACCTCTAGTGCACGTGTCGCCCATCAGCTGAAATAAGAAAGTCGTTCTGATCTTTACATTGTGAGAAACACAATGAGTTAGATCAGGTAAATCCCAATCCTGTGGAAAAAAAAAACCAAACTAGGACAGCGCTTTACTCTCAGTTTCTTGTAATAAACCCGCTCTGCTACAGTAGAGATCCAGCAGTGCACTACAAACAGCTCAGATGTTCACAGAATACTGAAGAAATGTCTTACCATAATAGTAGCTGTAGCTGTGGCGTGTTCACCACCTCCCCAGCATTCTCCAATGTTGGGACAACGTGCTTCTTCACATACCTGAAGGTAAAAAACAGTCATGTGCCTGTCTTTTCTCCATATTATTGTTGAAACTTATTATTAAGATATTCATCAATTCCAGGAGTAGTCTACAAAGAAAACATAATTCCTTCTGTGATAAATCAGGAGCTACATTTTCCCTAAGAAGCCAGTAGAACAGATAGGAAAAGAAGAATTGTTTCCTGACATCTGTTACCATTCTTTTCCTCTATTTCACAACTCAAAAAACTCCTCAATCATGTAATTGCCTTATTAATTAGCATGGATTGACATTAGCATTTTAAATTTACAAACCGATAAAGTGTTCACAAAGTCTATGATGCATCAAAGCATGATCTTACTTGGGGGAGGGAAGAAGATAAAAGCTCTTCATGCATACCCACCGCTTTTTACCATCTGGAAGGCATACCTTCATGAAGTGCTCTTATTTCTAGAATTTCTTTTTATTCAAAACATGTTTGTAACTGAAATTCTTTGCGTTTCCACTAAAAATGGTCACACAAAGCATCTTCTGATCTCTTTGGTGATGCAAGTAGTAAACCCTAGTATTTAAAAATCACTGCAGGAAAAACATAAATACTCTGTTGGATTTGGCTATGGATAAAATTCACTGCTGACAAAAAGGGACCAGCACTGGGCTTGGTTTCAGTGGGGAAGGTCATGCAAGACACGACTTCTACCTGTCTTCTACAGGGAAAGAATTTTGTATCTGTAAAAAATGCCTTATTCCTCCTGGAAAACTTTGTTGGAACTGGATTTACCGTATGAAGATTTAAACTTCTCAAGGTATTCTTTAGTTTGTTGTAGTTCTTTCCCATGGGAATCTCTGTTTTCAGCCACGGAGGAAGTCGCAGCCTGAATAACATCAAGTAAACATAAAGATGAATAAACTATTTACATGGTAAATTTCCATTAATTTCACAGATCCACTTCAGTGAGTTACAGATCCCAGCTAGGAAAGGTTCCTTGAAAACTGATGCAACTCAGCAGCCAATATGAAAATAACTGACAGTCTCAACGAACTTCTCTCTTCCATGTTTATCACCATCCCAACACTGAGAAGCATAAATTTGGTGTCACTGGAAGCTTTGAAAATACTAAACGTATCGGTAGGATCTGACAGAGCCAGGCTAGAGACTGCAACAATTAATGACAATGTACGTTATATATCTATGAAGAAGTCTGATCAAATTTGCAGCTGGAAATATGAGTGTCTTAAGTAATTTTTAATTCACTCTTTTTCTGTTTTACTCTATCAGTAGTATTTTTTCAACACCGAAGCAGGGTACACTCACTGACTGATGTATATTTGTAATTTAATGCATGGAAAAGGCACTCAGGTGAGAAAACACAGGTCTTTGTGTTTTGTTACACATTTGAAGTTAGTAATCCGTTTGTTCTCTCTTGAGAAAATATGAAGTTTACAAGCCGGTATAACAGAATTTAATAAAAACATTCTGTCTACGTTTTGTAGTTAATACTAAATCGGCAAAGCAACACAGTGCATGGACACAACTACAGTTGTTCAAAATCACAATTACCTTTCTCCTTTCTGACGCTTTAAATTGCCTTTGTACTCAGCCCACGTGCTCTTGTCTGTCAAATCTCCAGATACAAAGTCTTGCAAGTCTGGTCCCTTTTGCAGGAACTCTTTTTTTTCCTCTGGCAAAGAGCCCAATGTTCCGTACTGGTTACGCACATAGCTCCCAGACACCTAAAAGAAGGAACGCTGCAATTTACCGAATTATAAACGCATGTACAGCATCTACAGCATTATATACTGAACAACCACCCGTCCCGTGCACTTTGTGTAAGCGCTTTCCCAACTGCCTCACGGTTAAACACCTCACTCTGCTTTTCGTTTTGAGCCAGGTGTAAGGCGCAAAGCACGATCGCCTTCAAAATGTCTTAACGTGACGTAGGTTTGAGTACAAATGACGCTGAACGGGTAACGTGAGACCTCGGGGCTGAGAAACAGGGCGGTGCGGCGACGCACCCGGGCGCTCCCACGTCAGCCG
>NW_008587827.1:0-930 GCF_000691845.1 Merops nubicus
CTTTTTACACGGAACCAGGACACCCTTGCAGCACAGGATGGGGCATCTTGGAGCATGGAAAGGCTCAGGTTTCCAAGACAGGTCTGCAAGATTCTATATTCTAATGATTTTGTATGTCTGTGTTTTTACATTCTATCTCCTGAATGTCTCTTTTGATTATTGCATATGGACTCATGGGATAAAAATGTCTACCTTCTTTTAAATGGAATTTGATAAAATTGTGGGCAAGCAATGTTACATTGGTGTTCACCTACTTAGCAGAGAAAGTCTCTAGATTTCAGTCTCTGCTTTGTGCTGTATTTATGTATTTGCATTAATTGGATGTTTAATATAAATATTTAAGCATGCGTTGGAGTAGAGACCAAGACACAGCTGTGCATCCAAATAACCAAACAGGAGAATGATGATATTTCTAGCTCAGCATTTTAAATTCTTTTCCATGTAGTGGTACAACTTCAAGCAAAGGAGAAGAACTTACTGTCCCTATCTGCCTGCATTCTGAGAGCTTTTTACAGGGCTAGTTCTTACCTCCAGGACAGGTACACCCACTGCAGATGTGTAGTGAAAGGTACTTCCCTTCTGTTTGATCCAAGAATCAGTCAAGGGGAGAGCACCCTTTTGCTGGCAAAATGAGTACAATAGAGCAGCAGCCATTTGCAAAGATCTGTCTCTTTACAGACCTCTTGTGACCTGGCAAGCAGTCACTGCTGGATTACCCTGTGATGAGTTCTTGCAGGAAGACTGGAAGCAGAAACATCAGTCAGATTTCATTGAATTGAAATTTTCAACTGAAAACTGTAGAAACTTAATACTGTAGAAACTGGCAGAATTTTTTTGCTGTTCCTAGATGTAACAAGTCTATTAGCTGTCTTAGGTACTATTTACAAAATGTAGACTTCTATATGTTAATGATTCTTTTGAAGTAATAAT
>NW_008587827.1:946-5567 GCF_000691845.1 Merops nubicus
GGAATGAGCTCTGTAGAGTGATTTAAGTGACTTAAGTTTTTAAGTCTGTGGGATCAGGGCTTCAGAGATGTAGAGGAGAGTTAAAAAATAAATTAATTCAAACGGGCAGCAGGTGCATCTATTTGCCTGATCCACTGTGAAAAACATTTGCTTCACTGTTTACCAGGCTCAGGCAGATCTTGCATATATTTGTTTGTACAGCCATATGTGTCCCTGTGTACATGTTGCACAACAAATACTCACCGTACTGGTTGCCAAGTTTCATTCCAGCTTGAAACAGGAAAAAAAAAATGGAAATTATAATGAATAGGTTAGAATATATAATAGTTTAAATATTTTTTAATAATCCAGAGAAAGTTCCAGAGAGAATGTGAAGAAATGTATAAGGGTTGTAGAACATGGTAATAAGAGAGGCTGAGAGAACAGGGTTTGTTTAAACTGCAAGAAAGACTGCAACACAGCCACAGTCTATCCATATAGCAAGACTATTACAAAAATGTGATCAATAGCTTTATGTCCTGGGTGGGAAAAGAACAAGGGAAAAAAACCACAATCTGTTGTTGCAGGGGAGACTTGAAGTTAGCAGTAGGAATACCTCTAACTGAAGTGTAGCACTGTGTGTGGTTTATTGAAGATTTTCATGGATATGTTAGTTTCTGAGATCAGGCTGGACAAACATTTGTCAAAGATAATGTTGGTTGTACTTGATATTGCCTCTGCACAGGCATTTACACTGTAAAGATTTCTCTGAAGCTTCTGTTGCTGTGATACCACTCTAGCCTAAGCTTAGTGGAATGTAAAGGCTTGTCAAAAATTAGTAGGAACTGAGATGTAGGGATGAAGGAAAACAAGATAAAATGCAGTGTGGATTCGTGAGATGTAGGTCAATCCAAACTTGACATATAATTTTCTAAATAGAACCGCTTTTATTGACAAAAGCAATTTACTAGATCTCATTTATTTGGTGTGCAACATAATGTTTGTTAAGATATCCTGTAGAAAATTATTTACTGCATGGAAGAATCTTGGTTTGTATTGAACTGCTCAGGAGTTTGAGACTCTGGTTAAAAGAGAAAAAGAGAAATGTAACAGTGAAGAGAGGTTACTAGTAAAGTTCACCACTTGAGACAAATCCTAACAATTATATCAATGACTTCAATATTAAAAGAAGTCAAGTGCTAACTGAATTCAATGACGTTCATTTGTACAAAGTGCAAAATCATTGCACTTAGCAACTAATAAGAATTTTTGCTATACTGGGAGATAATCACTTGAAAATATTTAAAGGATGACTGCATGTAGAGAGAATGAGATGGTAGTAAAGCATTAAATAAGATCTTGGGATGTGTCATTGAAATATTTGGTAGCTATTAGGAAGAAATAATGTTTTTGTACATGCCTAACTTTATCTGAAATACTATTAGCAACTCTGCTCATTTATATGTAAGAAGGACAATGGGTCAAGTGTGGAAGAGGACTGCTATCACAGTCAGGGGAGCTGAGATACATAGGAGTAGACTTGAAAAAATTTACTATCAGTCCAGCCAAAAGAAGGCTGAGAGGGAGTACTGTAACTCAATATGGGGAGGGAGAGCTACTTACATGCTAGAAAGTACCTGGAATAAGAACAAATGGATATAAAATAGCTTTATAAAATAAAATATGAAAAGGAAATTCCTAGCCTTTGTAGCCTTCCCAATTATAATGACGGAAGTAAAAAGCCAAATCCTAACTGCTTCTTAAATGGAGCTTGGTATACTCATGACAGGAGATGTATGATTTGGTATCAATTATAAGAGGGCACATGCCTCGCAAGCTCTTGTTTCCTTACCTTCCTGTCCACTAGTGATAACCATACATGTCTTTTGCTTTCACATGCTGCTGTGGTAACTGGGGACATGAGAACTACCATCCTGGATCAGACCTCCAGTTCATTTAATTTGCTAATTTGATTTTGGCAACAACAAGAAGCCAAAGTTTCAGAGAAAACACAAATCTGCTAAAGAAGATATGCAATCTAGTGTGACTCTGGGGGATTTTCCTTCCTCTTGTCATGTGAGAATTTTTGTCTATTTAAAAAAAAGTATATATTAATTTGTCTGTTGTGAGTATGTATGAAGCATGTAAATTCTTCTGGATTCTGCTGAAATCTTCACCTCAATATAATCTGCACAGTGATGTGTGAAGTTTCAGCTTCTCAGGTCATAGACTGCCACTTTGTTTCTTCATTAGATGAGAACATAAATGCCACATATTCTTTCCACTTATCAGAGATCATGGCCACTTGATGTCTCCTTTAGTAGCAGTCCAACTAGTTCTACACCTATGCTCCTTTCAGCTGGAAAGTTTTCCATTCCTCCAATATAATTTTCTCTTTCCTGTCTTGGAATGCCCTTTTACTGTTATGTAGCCATAGCCTTTGAAGCAAGGTGGCCAAAGGTGCACAGTGAGGAGTTACTATTCAGACCATTAGAAAAACCCCACAAATCTTTTCTGCTTTTAATGGTCCTTTCTGGATATGGACTTTTTTTGATACTGCATTTCACACCAGTAGTTTTTTGGTATCTTTTTGAAAATTATAGTTGAAGGATACATTAAATCCTTAAATCAAAACAATAAAAAGTGACAGATAAAGTACATAAAATCCAAGGTGAACTTCTGTGTTTTAGTTGTACTGAGTGTCATGTCTAAAGGTAATATGTTTATTCTGGAAAAGCTGTATTTTGACTATTTTTAAAAAATAAGAGAATTGTGTAGCATAGTACAGTTATTTTACTAGTCATGTATCAGAGCTATTCTTCTACAACATGCTTGTGCACATGGGGGAAAGTGATTCTCTTGAATATTTATTGACATCTCCATACTTTTATTTCACTTTTTTACTTTACTGGAAATGAAAACAGAATTCATAGGAAAATGCTGATATAAATAATTTTCAGGGGAAAATGGTGGAAAAGGTGACAGGCCCTCCATCTGAAACAGTAAAGTTTCACATGATGTTAAGGCTGACTATCCCAACACGAAACGAGGAAAAATCCACTGGGTGTTGCTGAACATGTTTCTGGTTATGACCACTAGATGTCAGGCAGAACGAAGAAGTCACCCTGCATGGTTTGGGATTAATTGTACCCTGGTGTAAGGGATTACTGCAAACCTATGAATTCATTTGAGGAAGGGAGGAAGAAAGAAACTCACAGTCCTTGTACTGGCTTTCTCTGCAGGACTGTGTGTCAAATCTATCACCCATCTTTCTCTGCACTTCTCTGTGTGGTGAATTCTGCCGTTACAAAGATTGAAATTAGATATTGTAGGGACAGTTCATCTCCTGGACAAAAACACTCTGCTGAAAGGGCTTTGAACCTCACCAATTTAGTGTAGCTTTTAGGTGCAAAATTTCTAGTATGTAGGAGCTAACAAGTTCTATGCTGTTTCTTGTCTCCACTAACTTCATGACATGATGATAAGATGGCCAGTGCCCAGTGTCCAAGAGCCTTCTTTCTTAACAGGCAATATACATAAAATTGCAAAAATTATCATCTTAGCTCCAGAGAACAAGAAGCAGGAGGGAGAACTGAGTAAAGGAGGGAGATGAAAAGACATATTAACAGAGCTATTGTCCTTCACAGTTTGCTGTAAATATGTGCTTCATTCTGCATTGCCAACTGAAGAAAAGCCTAATCTTGGCAAGTCGCTTATCAGGGAAATGGATGATGAGCCTGACCTGTTACAGGAAGGAAATCATGAGTATCATATTCCCTTCTGCTTGGTCCACTAGTTAGAATAGAGACATTAGATTATATCTAGAGCCCCCCAGGATTTTACTACTAGAGATCGTAGAATCACCATGGTTGGAAAGGACCTCTAGGATCATCGAGTCCAACCTTCCTCCCAACATTTCCCTAACCACTAGACCATAGCCTGAAGTGTCACATACACTCATTTTTTGAACAGCTCCAGGGACTCCACTACCTCCCTGGGCAGCCCGTTCCAGTGCCTAACAAATTTCTCAGTGAAAAAGTTCTTCCCAATATCTAATCCAAATCTTCCCTGGTGCAAAATGAAGCCATTTCCCCTTGTCCTATCGTCAGTAATTTGGAAAACCAATACCAGCCCCACTACAACCTCCTTTTAGGTAGCTGTAGAGAGCAATAAGGTCTCCTCTCAGTCTCCTCTTCTCCAGACTAAACAACCCCAGTTCCCTCAGCCACTCCTCACAAGGCATGTTTTCCAGCCCTCTCACCAGCCTTGTTGCCCTTCTCTGGACCCGCTCCAGCACCTCAACATCCTTCTTATACTGTGGTGAAAAATGCGGAATGCTTCACAAATTTGCATGTCATCCTTGTGCAGGGGCCATGCTAATATTCTCTATCGTTCCAATTTCAGTATATGTGCTGCCAAAGCGAACATGAATTCCTCCAAATAAATGCATTAGAAAAGTTCAAAATTGACTTCAAAGTCTGATTTGCCATATGGTACAAACCTTCTGCGAACTTTTTTTCAGAACTACTTTTCAACACAATCAGAATGCTCAATATGTTGCAGGACAGAGAAAACATAGCAATTTCATAGCCTGCCATCGTATTTCTAAAAATCCTTATACTTTTAAAAAATAATTTATATT
>NW_008587828.1:0-828 GCF_000691845.1 Merops nubicus
CAGGTCAGGCCTGGAACTCCAGTCCCATTCCTTAACCACACAAGTTGTGCTAGGATGCCTTTAATGACATATTCATCATAGATGCTTTGGACTTAATCCTGAACATCTCATTCATTCTCAGGCTCTGCTCATGCAAATTCCCAGTGAAACCAGCCATTTCCACCAAACCCAGAGTTTTGACTTGCTGGGCCTCAAGACACACAGAGAATCAAGCATTTGCCTGAAGTGACATTTAGGTATGGTGAGGTTACAGGTTCTCCTTCCCAGATGTGAATAAATCGAGGCACAGAGGAGTGCAGAGATTGCACCATGCCATACAGGCAGGCAGACACGCCAGCCAGCACAGAGCCAGGAACACAGACCTGTGGTGGCATCCCATGGAGGACATCTACAGCCTTTGGCTCATGTTGTGGCAGAAGGGATTTTTACTGACGACTTGCATGAGCTGGTGGCATCGAGGGTCAGCAGACAAGCTGAACCCGGGACAGTGAGAGGTATGGAAACAGCTATGGAGTCAGGAGAGGAAGAGCAAGATAAACAGAGCAGGAGGGCCAGAGTAACTGCGAGGTGGGAGTAGGAGTTGGTCGATGGCGGAGGATGTGATAACAGATGAGGCTGCTATAAGAAGACTCAACTATTAGTAGTATGTCAGTCTCCTGTGTTCCTTAGCAGTGTGCTGGGAAGTGTGATGAATTCAGTCTTTGTAGCTCGTGGAAAGGCAGCTCTACGTATGTTTGAAATGCAGGAGATGCCACGATCTGGAGTGGCTCTCAGCCCCTGCTTTATCTTGCCCACTGACATTTACTGTTGAAGGAAGCCTCAGCAGGA
>NW_008587828.1:859-4548 GCF_000691845.1 Merops nubicus
TCACAATGTTTATATGAGAAACGTTCAATCATAAGCCCTGCTGTTCATACAGTTGCTAAGAGGATGAGATTGATAGTAAGTGGTCTTATGAAGCTATCATGCAGCTTCATATTCCGAGCTCAGGTTTCTGCTTTTCCAATCTGCCCCAAACAGGCCTTTTCAGGACTTTCCAATCTGCCCAACGGGCCTTTTCAATCTGCCAGAAATTATTTTCCTAGCCAAGACACGATCTTCATGGAAAACGAAAAAGTCCCAACCCCCTCCTTCCCCATCTCCTTCCCCTGACTCAGCAGAGCAGAAACACCATTTGTCATTTTCTCCTAGCCTGTTGACCTGTAGCTCTTGCCTGCTGTTTGACGTGGTTTTAGAGCAGGTTCAGCAGCCTGGAGCACACACGCTGTAGAACCAGGGCCAGCTCCAGCCACACGACTTGGCCAACGCTAACCACAAGCTTTCTGCTGGCCCAGCGACGTTGCCTGGGGCTGTGAGGAGGTGTGAACCATGACTGTCTAGCTATGCTGGCACCAGGTCCTGAAAGCAGTGCAGTTACACAGCTAAAGCTGTGTGCTGCAGCCCATCAGCTTGCTTTGCTGATGGGGAAAAGCTCCTAAGCTTGTGCAGAGCTCTGCTTTGCAGGCAGGCGTCTGGATACTTGCAAAGATGCTTTGCTGCTGTAGTTCAGCAGCAGGGAAATGCATCTACTGTAGGCATAAAATTAATCCCAGAGAAAGTAAATTTAAATAGCAGTTTCCCCCTCCTGAACAATGTGTCCCGAGCAGTCTTTTCAGGAGAACAGTGGGAAGGGTTGTTTGGGAGGTGCCTTAGGCATAGTGCTTTTCAGCTCTCAACACACACAGGGATTCTCTGTCTGTACTCAGGGAGGCTGGGATCAGAAACACTGAGGAGCTGGTGGAGTTCTTGCTCTTTTTTCCTCACACCATCAGCTTGTCACAAAAGCACAGGCAAAAGTCTCTGCAGTGCTACATATATGCAAGAAAAACCACTTAGCAAGAGATGTGCTCAGAAATCTTCAAGATACGTCTGTTGGAAACACAGTTTGGGGGCTGAGAGCCCACTCTGTCCTGTCAGTGCAGTGGGAAGCTCCCTGAGCATAACGTGCCTTTTCTGAGCCTCCCCTAGGGAGAACCAAAATGCAGGTGCGATCTCTTCTCTCCTCTACTTTGTTGCCTTCAAGAAAAAATGCCAAGAGGATTCAGCCAGAGTCTCCAGACAGCTGGAAAAGCTGCAGACACAGCTGAAGTGGACGTTGATAAACACTTTCTGCAGTTCTGACTGCAATTTTTTTCTGTCCAGTGCAAATGGCTGATTGCACCAACCATCTCCCTCCCAGCCCCTCATCCTCAGCTCCTCATTTCTCTGTCCACTTCCTTCCTCTGTCCCACACACCTTCTTCCCAGTGTGCTTTTTCTTCCTTTCTAGGTCAGATCCCCTGCACGACAACCATCACTGTCATACTCTTCAGGCATTCTGAACTGAAGTGCTGGGGTTAAACCCCCAGCCCTGAAGGAGGGTTGGCATAGGCATGATGGCCACAACCAGGCAAGAAAGCCCCTCCTGACTGGTTTTCACCCAGGGTCTGGCCAGCCTTGGGTGGGAACTGATGAGGAGATCACCACCAGGTACCCCCACCTTCCACATGAACTTGGAGGTGGGGCAAGAAGCCACCTCCATAAGAGCTGACTGCAGTGTGTTTTAGAAGTGTGTCTATAGAGCAAATGTGTTGTGTGGGGACTCTGGTTGTCAGAAAGGCTTCCTGACTGTGTAGAGCAAGTGGAGTTCCCAGGCTGGTGGGGAGAAAGATGAGTCCCTACTACAGAATTGGACTCATGGCTTGGCTGATTCCATCTCCCATGGCTTGGATCTTCGGCCAGCTCGCTCCTTTCTTCACATCCTATGCAGTGAGTGGCTGGCTTGTTCCTCCCTCTGGTGGTGTGGCAGCTGGGATTGTGTATGATTTAAGAGCAGAGGGAGGAATTTGGCAGTTAGTCTGCCTGTTAATGATAACATTTTTCTATATTGGGCAAGTGGTCAGCAGAAGATGTCCCTGTCACTGATCTTTTCTGTCCTGCAAATGTATGTTGCAAGCCATCAGTGGTATCTGTCCCTAGTCTCAGCTAGTCCTTCAAGATGGCCTTAATGAACCTGAGGAGCAGATGAGCATCTCTAAACCTACTAGTAAGCATAATTTTTTAACTACCTGAGCAACTTACATCTAGTGTGGGTTACTAAGTGAAGCCATGGGTCTCAGAGGTGTGACACCATGCAGGTATAAAGGAAGCACCCCATCACAAAGCCAGGTTTTTGGTAGCCAGGCGAGATAAAACCACAGAAATTCTCACTAATTATATTAGTGAGATAATAATACCCAATTACTAGGTATTATTCTAACCTTAGTCAGTCAGACTGGCCTGTACTGAGCAACACAAGGAAGAAATGCTGTCCCAAAGCACTGCTGTATGACAGAGTACAGCAACCTGCACTGGGTTCATGCTCTGCCACTAACTCCTTTGCTGGGCTTGTAACCACATAACGATGTGCTTCAGAGCCACCGTCTGCAAACTGAGCATAGCACTTACTGAATCACAGGCATGTTGTGAGGCTTCATCAGTCAATTGTGGTTTTAAAAGGACTCTCAACTCCTGGCCCAAAAGTGTAAATCATGATAATTTATGCCCTTGATAGAATTCTTTTATGCAAGTCTCTTTCCTATTTTTTTCTCATAACAAATGTACAACAGGTCAATTCTCAGTGGGTTACTCCTGATTTAAATGTGTGTAACAGAGCACAGAATCAGATCCCTCATCTTCAGCCAGAGGAAGGCTCTTAATACTGTAGCCACATACACAACCTTGAAAATGGAAGCTATTTAAAAGCTTTATTTGACTTCAACAGCAGGAAAATGTTCACCTTGCTTTCCTCAGCATCAATCCTTTTTAAAGTATATTGTGTGTTTACAAGCTGTCTTGAGCATTGAAATTGATTTTAGAGCTGAGTAGTTATTAAAGGTTCGTTTTCCCTCCCTTCTCCAGTTTCAAACTAAGTGCTAATATGAGGTGGTGGGAAATTCTCTGCATGAGATGCTGCTGCCTTTGCCCTGACTCTGAGTTTCTCAGGAAAGGCTTTCACTGGAGTATATATCCTGCTTGATCTCTACAAGTAAAACTATAATCTTCCTTTCAAAGAAACAGTTTAGGCTTGTGTGTATATAAAGGTTGGAATTTATTTTGGAAAATAGCTGTGAGAAACTCTGGCACAGCTAAATGTAATTGAATTAGCTGGTGTATAAGCTACTGCTATGCTCTTCCATTTCAACACAGTCAGATACAGTAATAGCAATATTTAGCATCAATTTCTTAATTACTAGTTAGTCCAGCCACTGCCTGATTTTGGTGAAATAAAGCTGACACTTCCAGTATGTCTGTGGAGGAGATGGGAGATGTTTTCTTCCACTTGCTCTACGACAGATTGGTCTGCTTATCTGCTCTGTGTCTCAGGTAGACTCTGAAGTTGCACCCATTGCTGGAGTACTCAGGGATTATATTGGAGTATTCAGGGATTACATGGAAGTATTTAAGCCTTGGACCACTGAGACAGATTTGCAAGAGATGTGTGTGGGGCACCCCACGGGATGTTTGCCTTCGTTTGTGAAAGGTTTAGACTATGGCTGG
>NW_008587828.1:4565-10829 GCF_000691845.1 Merops nubicus
CCCCTGCCACAGGCCTTCTCTATGACTTTGATAAATCTCTCTGTTCCCTACCTGAAAAACAGTATACACAGAAGGAAACTGTTGGTTGGAAAAAATTTTCCATTACTGGGAGGCGATCAGGTCATAAATGATGGTAATAGAGGCCAGAAAAATGTTAGAACAAAACGCAGGCTGAAAATTATGGAGGCATCTGAAGTGTGAGTGTATTCATGGCCTTCTCTATGACTTTGATAAATCTCTCTGTTCCCTACCTGAAAAACAGTATACACAGAAGGAAACTGTTGGTTGGAAAAAATTTTCCATTACTGGGAGGCGATCAGGTCATAAATGATGGTAATAGAGGCCAGAAAAATGTTAGAACAAAACGCAGGCTGAAAATTATGGAGGCATCTGAAGTGTGAGTGTATTCATGTGTTCTCAAACAAGAAAAAATAGAAAGAGGTGTGGAAGAGCCCACTCAAACTCTTCCAAACAAAAAAGGATGTTTACACATCCACCATTTATTCAAAGGAGATAAAAACTAGGTCCTGCTGCTCAAGCAGTCAACATGGAGAAGTAAGGTAAAACAGCACATTTTATTCAACTACATTTTAAATATTCCTAGCAATATGGTGTCTTTTCTTCTGGGCAAGACAATTCCACAGGAAGTATTCATGATAGCTCTTGCTTTGCCTTTACAGTGGCATTCTGTTAGACACAGTTGTAGCTTGTTGCACTGCCCAGGAAGCCCCCTAAGTATTCAGTTACCTTCTTCAGTGGCGACTTTAACAAAATACAGTTCAAGAAATTCATTCAGAAGTTGTTGCATCAAACTATAGCACCTGTTGCTACAGGAAGATGTCTCCCCCAGTGCTCTGGGTCTTTGCAGCTCAGTTACCTTTAGTGGTGATGGAGAAGGCTGTACCAGTACAGGGATCTTCCTTTCTACTTTGCCAGGGGTCTCCTTGAAGACTTATTTAGTGGCAGCTTTGGTAGTCATCTGAAGTACGCATCAAATACCACACTGAGGCACCAGCTGCAGTAAATGCAAAAGTGACAGTCACTCTGTGGGCATTTGGTAATCTACAAGCAGATCTGGAAGTCACATTGGCTGGGGAAACTTAGGGAGAGTTAATTCAGTAACAAATGCATCGCTAATCAACACTGCTGCTGTATCCATTCCTCCACAGCAGCCCGTTCCTCTATAGTGTGCCTACGAGACATGCATACATTACTGTCAGCCACTGATGCTGGCCCCTTAGCTGCTCATGTTTAATGAAAGCTTTGTGCCTATATATAAATCCTGTCTTTGAGTGAAACATCTCCCAAATCCTTCACAGCAGTACTGGAAGAGACCTCTGGCTCGTATACCGAGAAGTGAACTCACCCTTCCGCCATGCACGAGCTCTGCAGAATAAAAATGATACACGACTATAAAAATAGAACAGAAGAGACTATTTAGGTTGGACCAGATGCTCACATTCCTGCCACCTAGGTGGATTTAATATCACTGAATTCCCTCTAAAAAGAAACGAGTGTGGGAAAAATACGAAGCGTAGGTCTGATTCTGTTCTTTTTTTTCTCCCACGTGTGAACTTGCTTCACACAAGCACCCTCTCCCTAAGTCAATGAGACTCTTCGTGCATGTTTTCTGTCACTGCTGATCACTTTCAAGAGGACTGTCATGTTGCAGGCACAGGAGGGACGGAGGCAAGAATTAAAGCACCGGTCCCCTGTTCCACCTCCTCCTGCATGAGCCCTGCTCGGGGAAGGGAACACGACAGAGACACCAGAGACCTGCCCGAGTGTGCCCAACAGAGGCTGCACTCCTTTGAACATCAATGGGAACAGCTACAAAGAATAAAACGAGAGCTGCACAGGGAAGGTTCCCTCCTCCATCATTTTCCAGAGCTACTGCTCTAAGGACAGCTGTATTCACCTAGTAACCCCAGCAGTCAGCCAAATCAGCCCACGATCCACAAACACTTCAGTGACTCTGCAAATGCACACAGCTGGAGGAGTCAAAGGACATGAGGAGAGTTTGCAGCTAAAGGGAGCTCTGGCTTCTTACAATCCAGTCTCTAACTTCTTACAATCCATTCTCTAATGCTGGTTGTAATGATCTGTGTATTCTTCGTAACAGCCTGATTCAAAGGCCACCAGAGCTGATAGATCAGGCTACGACAGGCTTTGAGCCAGGCACTGCACCTTTAAACTGAGCAGCTTCCCAGGTCAAGCTGCCACGTGTACAGGTGCTGTGGCTGCACGGTGAAGCACTGCCTGCATTCACGGGCAGATCATCTCCTCAGCAAGCTTTGTACACTTGCCAGGAAGAATTTTTATGGGAGACCTCTGGTGAGGTATTCTTTATTCTTAACCACTGACATTGCTGTGATTTCCTCCTGCACTGCCAGTCTCACGGGGTGCTGGCATTGCTACAGATCTGAAGCACTCCTCTCCATGTAAACAGCATGGCAACAACCACTCCTTGTGTGTGACCACCTTCCGTGAGTTACCACTCCAAAGAGCATCCACAGCACATTTCAACACCCATCAGGTGATGATACATATCTCCTGCTTCTTTAGGGCACGCATCCCTGCTCTGAATAACAGATCTGTTAAACTCCTTAGGGCAGAATGAGAATTTTTGCTGAGGATGCAAAAATTTTAGCTGGATTCAGGGAGAGGACAAGTGCCTGGGAGAAAGATCCATCCTGGGTCACTAAATAGGGCAACTAAGGCTCATAAAATCCTCTGAATTAAAATAGTCTGGAGTTGGGAGAGTATTTAAGGACTTGAAAAATCTTTAGGTCACTGTTTCAAGAGAGGGGATGTTTTGATTGGGTAGCAGGAAGAAATTCTTTACCGAGAGAGTGGTTAGGCCAGGGAGGTGTTGGATGCGCCATCCCTGGTTGTGTTTAAAAAAAAAAAGAGTATATGGAGCACTGGAGGCTATAGTCTAGTGGTTAGGGAGCTGCTGGGATGAAGGTTGGACTTGATGATCCTAGAGATCCTTTCCAACCACAGTGAGTCTATGATTCTAAGAGAAAGAAAATGGTTTCTTGATAACTTGTGTAAAAATAAATAGGTTAGCTCTTTTTCTTTCTGATCTTGATCATGTTTTCCAGTTATTTTTCTGGTTTGGGGGCTTTTTTTCCTTATCTCTTTTGTTGAGACTCCTGTGGTTCAGCTGGAAGATAGCTGACGGGTCGGCAGCTCTCAGCCCCTCCTTGCACAGAGAAAGCCACTAGATCTCTCTCCAGGAGCATCCCTGACAGGTCAACAGGAGCGACTGGAGAGGTCCACAGAAGCAACTGGGATGCCCACTGCCTTGCAGTTAGCTCCTGCCTGTGTTGCAGGCTGCACTCAAGGTAAAACAGGAGAGCTGCTACAACACAACAGCACCCACACACTCTTACCTTGAACGTGGGAGACTTCTAACTCCCGTTGGCTTTTTGTGGAGCCAGTGGGTGAAACGTTGCATTAGCACAGCTCTCAGCAGCCAGGGCAACCCCCACACAGCTCAGGGCTATCTTCCAACCTGCTTGCTCTCCCTCAAGTTAGTCTAAACAGAGGAGCCAAGCTATGTGTTGACACTTTGAGTTAACCTCCCTTTCGAAGCCTAAACAAGGTTTGCTCCTTCAGTAGCTCTGTCTACAACTGAATTGAAGACTTTTTAAAAAAACTTACAGACAACTGTTTTGTCCAGGAAAGATCTTTATAGCCATTTCCACCCATAATAAAGACAAAAGAGCTCTTCACTCATCCTCTACCCCTCCAACTCTTCCCATGCCAGCTTTACAGAAAGACATTTTCTATATTCTTCACCGTTATGGTTTCCTTCTCTTTCAGTCAGGTTGTTCACCCCGAGTACCAACCCTGCACACAGGCTAACAATGAAGCTTCTGTTCCTGGCTGTACGTGTCTCTGGCTCTCACTCGGGTGATGCCAGCTCAGCCTGGCACTCCAGCAGAGCCTGTGAGCTGAGCCACAGATCATCCTGTCCGATGTCAATCGTCCTCCCTGAAGCTTGCCTGACTGCTCTGCTGTAGATGGAAGGAGTGAAGGACACTTCTCTTCAGATGTTATTTGCTCTGTGGTTCAAATATAGACTTTTGCTTGTGAGTCTGGATGAGCAGAGACTGGTCCTCAGAGAGACGGGTACTTTCCTGGCAGGTGCAAACAGATGTTTAAGAAATGGTTGTGACTTTTCTCCAGGCACTGTTGAAACCTTTGCATGTACCCAGAACACAAATACCTGCCACTCCACCAGCACAGCAAAATGCTAGTACTCAGGTATTTCTCCAGGAAGCACTACACCAGTCCACAGCTTGACACTGCAGCCTGATCAGAGGAAGGTTGTGAGCTCGTGGAGCCTGTACCCTCCATGACTGTCACACTACTCCGTGCCCTGAAGTCCCATGGAGACCTCGTCCTGTCCCAGCTGCCCACAGGTTCTGCTTTGACCCCACGCTAACCACTGCTTCCCAGCTAAAGGTTAAGGGCTCCAGGGGACGTTTCCATCCAGGCTGCTGCCCGCAGGTTCCAATCCCTGCCTGAGGGCTATTTTTAGACCAGCTCCTTCATTGCTATTGATCCCAGTCACCCTCTGTTAATTACACACACACAACACACACAGCATTTGCAACTCATTTATCAATTCCGTTCAGCACCTCCCTCCCCTGAGATGTAATTTGGAGCCCTCCCTGAATCATGCTATTGATCTTTCCCAGCAACTTTGCTATAGGATTCTCCGTGTTGCAAACTATTTATAGATTATTCTTCTCCTGGTCTCCCTTGGGGAATCAGAAAGGAGCAACGCTAATCAGACTTCTATTTTTAAGGAGTTGATCGAAAGCAAATATTTCCTCTTTTCTCTTTCCTCCTCCTTCCCCCTGTTGCTGTTACACACAGGTTTCCTTTGGCAGCAGAGACCTTCGTGTACAATGTGGTGCTGTGATGATTCTGGTAATGCTCAGGTGATGTGATGCAGAATTTGCCCTGGGTGAAATCTTGTTTGCTGAATTAATGAAATTAATTCTTCCTCTTCCCTGCATCCAAGAGTTTCACAAAGGGCTTTGTGACCCGTTTTGTCTGCTCAGCATGAGGTGTGCCTTTCAGATGGCTTCAGTCTTGGACTCTGCTTTCTCAGCCCACAGATCGGATCCATTTGCAAGGCACTGGGTTCCCATTGCCCCCTCATATCTCAGGAAGAGCATCCAAAGACCTTAGTGTGTAGTCAGAACTGAGACAGATGGAGCTGCTTTTAGGGATGGAGGATTACAGTAACAAGCCCTGGGGTCCTAGGATTTGAGAAAAGACCTACAATAAGAGAATATCACCTGGGGCTCAGAGAAGTCAGAAGCAGCTCAGCGTTCACTAAGGTTGCACATACCAGCTCCAAGGCAGGAGGAGGCTGACAGTTACCACAGGCAAGGTCACACCAGAAAGGACAGCCTTGTCTTGGGGCACACATGAAACCAGCCCCAGGCTTCTCTGGTAGCACCTGCTGCTGAAAATCTGATAGTGAGAGAGAGGTGTGCCAGGAGGAGCTGGGCAGGATGCAGGCAGGGGTCCTGCCCTGAAGCCTTCCCAGCAGCCTGGAGCAGCCATCGTGGGGCCTGGGGCTAGGGCATGTGGGGCAGGGCTGGCTCCTGTGAGCCCCTGGTGACAGGGCACCCTGTGTGCTGTGAGGACCTGCATGGGAAGGGGCTGGGTGGTGTCTGTGGGATGGGCACTGTGTGTGGAGGGCTGTGGGGTGGGTGGTGTTGTGTGAAGGGGCTGTGGGGCAGTGTGTGGAGGGTTGTGCTGTGGTTAAGGTGTGGTGGTGTGTGAAGGGGCTCTGGTGTGGCTGTAGGACAGTGTGTGGAGGGCTGTGGTGTGGCTGTGGGGCAGCATGTGGAGGGTTGTGAGGTGGTGCGTGGAGGGCTGTGGGGCGGGTGGTGTTGTGTGAATGGGCTGTGGTGTGGCTGTAGGGCAGCGTGTGGAGGGCTGTGAGGGGGTGTGTGAAGGGACTGTGGTGTGGCTGTAGGGCAGCGTGTGGAGGTCTGTCGTGTGGTTGTGCAGTATGCGCGCAGCTGCATGTTGCATGGTGGGCTCTGATGGGTGTGATGCTGTAGCGTGTTTGGCCGCGGACTGCTGAGGGTGTGTGCGTGTGTGGTGCATGGAGGTCCGTGTGTGTAACTGTGGCGTGCGGGGCTGTGTGCGGAGCGGTGAGGGCACGATGCGAAGCTGCGGCGTGCGGGGCTGCGTGGGGAGGCGCGGCGCTGTGCGAAGCTCGCTGTC
>NW_008587829.1:0-5712 GCF_000691845.1 Merops nubicus
CCGTCGCCGGCTTTTGTCAGGGAGCTGCTGCGCCGCGGCCGGTGCTGTTTGCTCCCCAGGCAGCCCCAGCCCTGAAGGAAGCTCCTTGCAGCCAGACAAGTAAGTTAGGCTGAGAAGTGCCTTTTGTGGGTGTTGCCTTAGCCTCTCCAAGAGGCCTGTTTGTTACTTCTTCTCTCACAGGTGTCGCTTCAGAGTTGGAAAAAGGTGGGTCACCTTCACAACTCAGTGCTTGCTGGAAGTTCCAGAAGAAGCAAGCATGTCGGCTCTTTTCCCTCAGTATACAATGGTAAGATGTTTGCTAGGGTAAAACACGAATGGCTTTTAGGCTTTTTTTTTTAGGCTTTAAATTCTGTGAAAATTTGATGTGTGAGTTTTGTCCCAGCAATTCAGGGAAAATCTAACAGATACTTCCTTGTGCACCACTCCTTCACATGAAAGATGCATGTACCCAGAGCCTCTGGGTATACAGAACAGTAGTGGCAGTATTAACAAATTAGTATGCTAGCCATTTGTAATTAAGTTTTTTCTTGTACTTAAGTTTTTTTCTTGCTGCTGTATTTATTTTTTTTTTCCCAGAAAAGACTACTTTTTAAGTAGCATTTTAAAACAGGGGGAAAAAAATATCCATTTTTTTAAATCCATGTGTTTCTCTCAATGCCTTTCTGTTGCTCTGGAACCAAAACTACAGACATTGCTTTCATGTGTTGTTTTAGCAGAGCTCAGGTGTTGGAACTTGTAGGTCACCACTTATGAAAGTAAATTTTGGTAAGGTCCTTTAGATATAAAATAGTTGCAATGATGGTGGCCATATACTGAATTTGAAGTACTTGTCATAACAGGTGCACGGTTATTGGTCAGGAGTATTTTATTGTGGATAAAATGCAGATGCAGAGGATAGTAAAGTTTTGTTGGAGATGTGTCATCCAGTAAACACTGACCACTAAATAGAGGAACACTGCTGAAAAGCCACAAAGAAAAAACACTTGCTGCATGACCCTAAGTTTTTCAAAGACAGCAGAACAAATTAGCTACTCAGAATTGAAAGGAGTTTCTGCCCTAGTCTCTTCTGCTCTCTCCATGTGAACAGCTATGAATTCCCTTCAGTTATTGCTGGTTTTTACCATTGTTGGGTCAGCTGATTAAAATCACTAAAATAGGAGAAAATCGATTACTAGAATGGTGGAAGGACTTAAACAGTTCAGTGAATTGAATCAGTTGTGGAAGGGTTTTGATGGGTGGCAGAGCCAGAACAAGGGGTGGGGAACAACTCACCAGAGAGTAAGGAGGGAGCAGAAGGAAGAAGGTGTTTGCATTTGGAAAGGAGTGGGATGGGGATGCCCTTTCAGTGACAGCAGCCAGTTAGGTCCAGTCTGCTGCAGTTCTGAAAGAAAGGAAAAAACAAACAGCCACAACAGGTTATATAATAAGAGTCCAAACAAGCATCCTACTCCAATCAAAATGTTTTTAACACGATTAGACAAATAAATTACTATTTTTCCTGGTGTGTGGTCTTGATATTTTTTTGTGATGCTTTACTAAAAAGTGGAAAAATCTCTAAAATTCAATGAATTAGCTTTTAACACCTCACTCACAAAGGCACTGAAAATAATGAGAGTTTTAAACCACTTCGTGTTGCTCCTGATTTTAAATTATGTTCTCTGTCATATTGTTTGCATGTAAACTGTATTGAATTGAGGTATGTGAATGGTATTTCCCTCGGAGTTCTTTGAAACCAGAATGTGTATGACAGCAAGTAATATCTAAATATGTGAAATTAGTAGAAAATAAAAGGCTAGGTGGAAGAATTAGAATAAGAGCACATAGCTTTGTGTTGTTTAGGGGATATACTGATGTTGAGAAAAGACTATGAAATTTTCCTGCTCTACTGCTTTTATAGTGGCAAATGTTGCTAGGTGGAAAAAAAAAATATGGTTATTGTAAATTTACCATAGATGATTCACACTGAAAGAGAGACCATCTCTTCTCTTTCTCCCCTCCTCCACCCCCTGACATCCATTCACTCTGGAATCTTTTTAAGGTGGCTTTCAGTGGCTCATCCTCTTGTAATGAAGGATTTTGCAGTGTGCCTTTGAAAGATACATGTATAGTCAAAATTCTCTGGGAAGTCATTTACCAGATTGTCACACCTGACAGTTCTGATGATGGTTGTGTGGTGTATTTGCTACCTTTACCAGAAGCAATCCCTCCCTCCTGGTCTGCATCCTCTCCATTTTATTTCTGTCTCGGGAGCTGCAGAGAAGGTGAAAATGGAAATGCTTGGTCATCATACTCTCAGATTAGATTCTCTCAACATTTTTTTTTTTTTTTAACCTAGTCTTCATCAACTGTGCCATATGCTGATACAGTGTCGCAATTATTCACAGAGTTAGCTGTACAGCATGATAGGAAGAGGAAATTTAGGGAAAACTTGTAATGAAGATGAAGAACCCATAGAAAGGGGGAGCTGGGGGGGGGGGAATCAGTAAGACAATATTTTCTTTCCTCCCCTGTAAAATTTGTTACTGCCTGGCAAAATGATCTTGTGACTGTATGGGAGCAACCATTCCATGCAGCCTATTCCAAAAGGTAACTGGGAACAGGAACTGGTGCTAATGGTGCCCAGCAAACATAAAAGCTTACTTCTCTCCTCTCACCCAACCTGTAGCTCTTTATCCAGGCACATTAAATGTTTTCCCCAACTATCAAATTGTAAGCTTTAAAATTTTTCAGTCTAAATTATGTTTTCTTACTTAAAACTACCATTCCGATGTGATAGCATCTTATACCCAGCCACTGTTAAAGAGGTGGGTATGACTGTGCAAGACAGACCAAGATAATGAAGAATCAGGTCTGTCAGCTATGATGAGAAATAAGAGTGTTTTGGCTGTTGACTTTTAGCAGCAGTTTTAACTTGAAGAAGCGTTTCCAGTGGCTTAACTGCATTCATACTTGGGCAAACTTCACATCTCATTGGCCAAATAACATCATCTCCTAATACAGACATGATCTGTGTCCTTCTGTGAGCTGCCCTGGAGCGATGCCAAAGGGCAGACCCTGAGAGGGAGTCAGTGGTGTATCTTGGAGCTGTTGATGCCTGCTGACCAAGGAGGGACCAAACAGGGAGGGACACGCCCTGTGCAGAGCTGGTTAGCAGAACAGGCATGGAGCCCTGGTGCCTCCTGTACTCTGTGCCTTTTTGGTTTCTGGCATGCCGTGATTATTCTGTACCCCTCTGCTGCTTCTTAACGTAGGGCTCCTTGTTGACTGTCTGTCCTCAGGTAAAAACTTTTGTCTGAGTTTGCATTGTATGAAATCCAAAAAGTAATAGGCCAGCTTCTCTGTGTGTATTTTCTGCATCTATTGTCAGTGGCCAAATACTATAAAATTGGTAGCGAACTTGGAAGACTTTTTTTTTTCATAAACCTATGGAAATGAATTATTATAGTTCAACTACTTTTAAAAGATTCGTTTTGGGTTGTTGGAGAGATGTTGCCTTTAAGGCAAAACTGGCTTCTTAGCAATGTTGACCTTATTGTTGAGACCAAAATCATAAAGGTCACAGTACTCAATACATGCTTAGTAGCTCATTGTGCAGAAAGCATCTCTTTGAAAAGGCAACAATGGAGAAGCAGAATACATAGAATTTCCAGAAAGTTATTTTGTTGCCTTTAGCTGTAGTTTATTAAAAAGTGTAAAGCTAGACCTTAAAAGAGAAAGGCAAGTGTGATTTGCCATTACTTGATCTGAGTCTGTGTGCAGTTAATATTCAGAAAGCATTTATGAAGATAGTGATTTTTGAAAGTGCCTTTTTTTTTGTAGTAACAGCTGGTAGTCTGAAACTTAATCTTGAAAGTGAATTACCAATTATTTTCTTGTTTACAATGCTCAAGTTAGTCAGGAAATGAAAAAAAATTGTATGAAGTAGCTAAATAGTTGACAATAGCACAATTTGCAAATGGATAACACTGACATAGAATTAATATTTCAATCTGTATGCTGAAATTTTTTCATATAAACTGTACAGATAATGATTAGGAATACCAAACATGTCTGAGGAGACTTAATGGAATGAGTCTACAGAAAATACTAGGCTATGACCAGTTTTGTGTATCACGTTTCTGGTTTTCATTTGACCAGGTATAAGTCTTGTTATTTGTCAAACAAAGTTTTTTGCTGATTGGCAACATAAGCTCTGCAGGCCATGCAGCAATGTACGACTGCTAAATTTATTTTCCACATACTGCACTGTAGATTTTTAAGAATGTGCTAGACTAACTAATTTCATAAAGCAGAGTTTTACGATCTGCTGCAAAAGAGACAAAGACTGTTTAGAGGATTTCACAGAGAAACTCTTTCTTTAATCTGTATTTCTTACCATTCTGCAGCGGATGCAGCAGAGCACCTTAAATATATGTTCGCGTACACCCTTACATTTGCTTGGAATCAATATGATTTAAAATGTGCTTTACATGTGTGGTTAATGATTAAAAATATGTGCTTGCTATGCATTTATGTACAAGTCCATGGGACCTGACGAGATCCATCCACAGGTCCTAAGGGAACTGGCGGATGAAGTTGCTAAGCCAATTTTCATCATATTTGAAAAGTCATGGCAATCTGGTGAAGTTCCCACTGACTAGAAGAGGGGAAACATAATCTCCTGTTTTTCCAAAAAGGGGGAAAAAGGAAGACCTGGGCAACTACAGGCCAATTAGTCTCACCTCTGTGACTGGCAAGATCATTGGAGCAAATCCAAAGGAGGGCTGCAAAGATGATCAGAGGGCTGAACACCTCTCCTATGAGGACAGGCTGAAAGAGTTGGCTTTCTTCAGCCTGGAGAAGAAAAGGCTCTGGGGAGAACTTCTTGCAGCCTTCCAGTATCTGGAGGGGGCCTACCAGAAAGCTGGTGAGGGACATTTTACAAGGGCATGTAGTGATAGGGCAAGGGGTAATGGGTTCAAAGTGGAAGAGGGTGGATTTAGGTTAGAAACTAGGAAGAAGTTCTTCACTGTGAGGGTGGTGAGATGTTGGAAGAAGTTGCCCAGGGAAGGTGTGGATGCTCCATCACTGGAGGTGTTCAAGACCAGGTTGGATGGGGCCTTGCACAACCTGGTCCAGTGGGAGGTGTCCCTGCCTGTGGCAGAGGAGTTAGAATTACATGATCTTCAAGGTTGCTTCCAACCCAAACCACTCTATGATTTATAGAAGATAACTATGCAGGGTCTGATTAGCCAAGAGCTTCATACCCTTACTTTCCACTGGGAGACCAGACATATTCCCTCTCGAGGCACATTCAGCTCTTTCAGGGCTACACAATCTGTGTATGATTGTTCCTCTAGATCTGAGCAGGATTGTTTCTTCCAAGAGAGAAATGTCTTAGGTTTTGTTTTTTTTTAATGCAATACTGTTTATTCAACAAAAAATATATTTGACTGAATAATTTCAGTGATTACAGTAGAGACAGCAGCAGGTACTTCACTGTGCATTATTTACAATTCTACTGCTTTAGTCCTTTACCTGAGACACCTGAGTGACTGCTTCTCAAGTAGCTGGTTTGCTTTATACCGGCTTTTTGGTTGTAAAATGACATGGCTACTTGAATAGGTTACCATAAAAAAGGAAGGATGTGTGTCTGTGGTGTGGAAGCTACTTCATGCATGTTATCTCAAGGTATTTGTGAAGAGATTTGTATTTGCTCTTCAGCAGGAATAC
>NW_008587829.1:5743-22080 GCF_000691845.1 Merops nubicus
TGCAAAGTAGGAGTTTTTTTAGAGAGTTACTGCAGAGTAACTAAAAAAGTGTGAACCTATCCTCAGGTTACCTTGCAGTAATTGATGTAAATGTGCTTTTCTAAGCAGAGGTTGCCAAACTGTCACCTAACCGCTTTGTTGTGTAGTCTGAGTATCTCTCATCTACAGGACTTGGTTTCTAATTAGTTGTTTCCCTCTGGCCCAGTGTCTTAGTCTGTTGTTTTTTAAAAAAAAATCCTTATTCATGTGATGAGAGGGGAAGTACTGACCATAAAGGGTTCTCACTTGAAAGCAAACATTAAAGAAATAATATATTCCATAAACTGAATGACAAAGATTCTTTCGAGTGGAAGGAGGCCTGGTTGTTTGAGGCCTTTTGCTTTTAAGTTTTGAAGTTTTATCCTTTTGTTGTATTAAGAGATGTTATACTCAAAAGCAATTAGCAGAACTGCACCCAGAGCGCCAAGATGTATTGTCCAGACACATTTTAAACATCTAAGGCAACGTTTAAAAAGTAAGGGGCGGGGGAGGGAACGAGCAGGGAATCAAGTCAGGAGTGGAGAAAATCGGATTTCAGCACCAGGCCTTTGTAGCTGTCCCTGGGATGAGCAGAGTAATGGGAGAGGGCTGTGCGATGGCCCTCGGCCTGCCTGGCTGGGAGCGAACACGGTACGCGCTGCAGAGGCATCTCTTGTCCCTGTGCTGGGGGACAGAAGCACCTACACGGGAACAGATGCTCTGCGCCTGTCCCTTTCGCAGCACCCTCCCAGGCTCTTGTTCCCTTTGCTCAGTGAATTCATGCTCAAGTACAAGGCCTCTGTTCCAGTTCTTAATCCCTCTATGATGGGAGCAGGTCTATGGGTGTAATTGAGGATTATCTACTCTTTTAAAATAATGTTAATTTTATCTGTTATATGCACATAAAAGTATGTGATTCAGGCTTTTATATAAAAATAAAAACCAAACCAGAATATTTTATAGATTTATTTGCTCACAAGAAAAGAAGAAATCTTGCCCCCCATGTGTAATAAAAAAAGCTTCTCATTACTTTGGTAGGAATCTTGCCAGCATAAAGAAAAAGGGTCAAATCTTTCTTCAGGGAAGTACTGTGCTCTGAAGCCGATTCACAGCAAGAATACTTCAGTGAGTAAAAGTATCAAAGAAAATAAAGGGAGCTAGTCTAAAATATGCCATGTTGTTCTATTCAACATTTTATTCAACAATTAGTATTTTTGAATAAAACAGCATGGCATATTTTAGACGAAATCCAGGTTTTGGTGTCCAAAAAGCGTTTATTGATAGCTGTCCAACATTGTTTTTCTCCATGGTGGTTGCTGGGTTTGGTTGATTTCTTTTTTTCCTCCAAATTCTTTGCAAACTGCCAATTTAGCATCTGTCTTAAAGATAATTTATGGTGGAAATTTGATGACCCTTGCTGTAGGTATACAGCAAAAGTATTTTAGCTAGGTACTCTGAAGGCTCTGAAATGAACAATGTAGTGCTCATTTATTAATGCAATGTTTTATGTTTTGGAAAGAGATTAACAGTGGCACTTCAGCTGAAGAATTTCCCTGGTTCACATCTCATGATATTCAGTTTGCATCTGAAATTGCTGATTGCTTTGTTTTGCCTCTGGACAGGCATTCAAAATGCTAGTCAAGAATGCCAAGGACTTGTTGCACTAGGTATAGCAGTTCAGAGGTGGTGAGGTACATTGAAGGACTGATTCTTCTCTTGACCTGAACTATATCAAGTGAAACCTCTTTTAAGCCAGAGGTGTTGCAGCAACACAAAACGGATGTGAAAGGATAGTCCAGCACAGACTTCTGCAGGCTGTTTCCTCTTTTTCATTCATTGCTTCAATGTGTGAGGAACAGAGAATCCAGGTGCAGTGACAAGAGGACATCCATCCAGATGGCAGAAAGGGAATGAAGAAGGGCCCCTGCCCTACTTCCTCTGCCAAGCAAATACAGTTCTCTTTCTAATTACATAGTCTGATTTCAGACATGTGTTATAGATTTCCGAAATATAAAGTCTGCAAATTGTAACCTTTATAAGTTACTTTAAAATAAACATTTTGTGGTTTCATGTCATGATAAATACATACAGTCTGCATATTTGACTTTAATATTTTGCATTGCTTTCATAAGAATAGATACACATATACAGCTATTATAATGTGGTTATATTCAATAACTAAATTTAAATTCGTACAGAAGGCTACTTTTTTTTTTTTTTTAAATCTCCGTTTAAACTGTTTTTCAGTATGTCCTTTCTCCTAATCTGCTCTGTCTTTCACAGCCCTTTTCTTCTCACTGTTTCTAAGTCATCTATAAAACATGAATGCCCCTCATTCTCGCATCCACCAAGTCACTCTGGGCCATTGGGATCCCAGAGCTTCTCATGTTTTCTTTGCTTTGTGATAAACCTCTCCCTACATCCCTGTGCTTTGGAGCCCTATTTTGCCCTCAAATCCTTTAAGATTTATATTGGTCTTTGTGATGGTTGTCCCTTCATGCTTGTGTCAGAGTCCACTGTTCAAGCAATTGCTCTTACTCCATTCCTAGACCCCTGCCCTTCCTGAGTTCAAAAGAAATATGTGAACTGGTGACAGAGAAGCATTCAGTCAGATTAAGTGGTAGGCTTCCTGAAACAGCATTCTCTGGGCAGCGTCTGCTAGCAAGAGTGACCTGCAGTAACAAATCTGCAGCGTGGAACAGAGCCAGAGAAGCTCTGAAGAATGAAAGATGTCCAGGCTGGCTCAGCAGATTGGGTTGTACAGGGGAAAGGCTGGAACATGCAAGAAATTCAGATAGACTGTTCTTAAAAAGAAAAAAAAGGAAGTGCAGAAATATTTTCAAATGTTCTGTCAGTCTTCATTTCTTACTGTTTCAGCAGTGTTTCTTCCCTTCTCAGGCATCTCTTAGAAACTGGGGATGAGGATGCCAGTTATCTGCCACTACTATATTCACAGAATCACAGAATGGTTTGGGCTGGTCTTCTGCTGACCTGATACAGAAAGATATTATCATTAATGGGCAGAACAACAGCCAGATCCCTCCCTCTGATCTTAAATCATACATAAACAACCCAAGGTGCCAAATCACTGGAGGGGTGAATAAATAAACACGTTAACTCACAGCATATTGTGTGAAGAAAGGAGCAAGCTGACTCATGAACCAAGCCACGGGAGATGGAATCAGCCAGGCAACAAGTCCCATCATGTAGCAGTTTCCCAGCGAAAGACTCATGATATTGCCCCGATGTCCTGGAAACTCCACTTGCTATGAGCAGTCAGGGAAATCCTTCCAACAAATGGAACTTGCACTGTATCAATGAACCTCCCAACTTCACTGCGAGCAGTCAGTTCGTATTTAATTGGCTTCTTGTCCCGCCTCCAAGTTAATGTGGAAGGCCGGGGCACCTGGTGGTGATCTCCTAATCCGTTCCCACCCAAGGCTGGCTAGACCCTGGGTGAAAACCCATCAGGAGGGTGTTTCTTGCCTGGCTGTGGACATTATCCATATGCCAACCTCCATTCAGGGCTGTGGGTTTAAACACCAGCGCTTCAGTTGGAAGGGACCTTGAAAGGGACCTTGAAGATCATGTAGTTCCAACTCCTCTGCCACAGGCAGGGACACCTCCCACTGGACCAGGTTGTGCAAGGCCCCATCCAACCTGGTCTTGAACACCTCCAGTGATGGAGCATCCACACCTTCCCTGGGCAACTTCTTCCAACATCTCACCACCCTCACAGTGAAGAACTTCTTCCTAGTTTCTAACCTAAATCCACCCTCTTCCACTTTGAACCCATTACCCCTTGCCCTATCACTACATGCCCTTGTAAAATGTCCCTCACCAGCTTTCTGGTAGGCCCCCTCCAGATACTGGAAGGCTGCAAGAAGTTCTCCCCAGAGCCTTTTCTTCTCCAGGCTGAAGAAAGCCAACTCTTTCAGCCTGTCCTCATAGGAGAGGTGTTCAGCCCTCTGATCATCTTTGCAGCCCTTCTCTGGACGTGCTCCAACAGTTCCATGTCCTTCTTGTGTTGGGGGCTCCAGAGCTGGATGCACTATTCGAGGTGGGGCCTCACAAGAGTGGAGTAGATGGAGAGAATCACCTCCCCTGACCTGCTGCTTATGCTTCTTTTGATGCAGGCCAGGATAGGGCCAAGCCTGTATTTGTGCTTGGGATTGCCCTGACCCAGTTACAGGACCTTGCACTTGGCCTTGTTGAACTTCGTATTGAGGGCGTGTTTCTTCCAAAATAATAATTTTCCTCCAAAATGATGTAATTCTCATGATAGAGTTGTCACTAAGTTTCAGAGACACTGCAGCGACTCAGAGTTAAGCAGTCCAACAAAGCTGTCAGTGCAAACTCTGAAGATCTTTTCTGTTCACACATCAAGGATTGTCATAGATGTTGATATGTATGAAAAAATTAGAGTCTGTTCCATGGAAATTCTGCATTCCAGAAGGGCAAATCAATATAGTCAGTGAGGGTAAAGACTATGGTGATCCATGGGGTTAGAAGAGTACAGTCACAGTTTAGGAGCATAACTACCCTATCCAGTGAATTATGGTTCAGAAATAGTTGATCTAACTACCACTAAACTACTCCTAGAAGTGAATAGTACGGCCATGCTAGTTTGTCATTGAGTACCTGTTGAGTAAGACTGGCTGTCTTGGTGACAGGGCACATCAGCTTGAAAGGAATGTCCTGACAGATCTATACAGCTGTGAGAGCCAGGGGCATGCGGGTACAGAGTGCACTGCTCTAACTGGGTTGATGTCCCAGTCAGCTTGAGCATCTTCACGTTGCATACCATGTTGTAAGAGACATGTTCTGTAGAAGAGCTTGGCTTAACTAGTGAGGCAAAATGAGTATTGACAGAAGATATGATTTCTTTCTCTGAATGTACGACCTGAGAGGTGAAGTTCTGTTTAAACTAAGGGGCAATATTAGTAGACGAGCATGAGTCATTGACTGACTAGGAATACTTTGAGACTGAAAATCAAAAAGAATTTTCTGCCACCGTCTGATTGAGTAGTTATAAAAGGAGATGTAATCAGTTACAAGGAGAGAAGGGGATTAAGTGATAAAAATGCAAGTGTAAGAGTGGATCAAATCAGAGGGATCTGGACAGGCTGGAGCAATGGGCTGAGGTCAGTGGTAGGAGGTTTAACAAGGCCAAGTGCTGGGTCCTGCACTTGGGTCACAACAACCCCAGGGAATACTCCAGGCTTGGGGAGGAGTGGCTGGAAAGTGCCTGGTGGAAAAGGACCTGGGGATGTTGGTGGACAGTGACTGAACATGAGCCAGCAGAGTGCCCAGGTGGCCAAGAAGGCCAATGGCATCCTGGCCTGTGTCAGAAATGGTGTGACCAGCAGGAGCAGGGAGGTGATCGTGCCCCTGGGCTCAGCACTGGTGAGACCTCACCTTGAGTCCTGTGTCCAGTTTTGGGCACCACAGTAGAAGGACATGTTGGTGCTGGAGCGGGTCCAGAGAAGGGCAATGAGGTTGTTGAGAGGGCTGGAAAACATCCCTTATGGAGACCGGCTGAGGGAACTGGGGTTGTTTAGTCTGGAGGAGACTGAGAAGTGGCCTTACTGCTTACTACAACTACTTGAAAGGAGGCTGTAGTGAGGCTGAAGTTGGTCTGTTTTCCCATATTCCTAATGATAGGATGAGAGGAAATGGCCTCAAGTTGCACCGGGGGAGGTTTTGATTGGATATTGGGAAGAATTTCTTCACTGGGAGAGTGGTCAGGCACTGGAATGGGCTGCCCAGGGAGGTGGTGGAGTCATCATCCCTGGAGGTGTTCAAAAAACGAGTAGATGTAGCACTTGAGGCTATGCTTTAGTGTTCAGGGAAATGTTGAGATGGTGTTTGGACTTGATAATCCTAGAGGTCCTTTCCAACCATAGTGATTCTATGCTTCTATGATTCTATTTGCAGTGGTTCAGGGGTTCCCTTCTAGCCTTGTGTTTCCATGTCTCATAATTCTGTTCAAGTGGCAGAGTCAACAATAAATTCCATTATTGAACAATCTGGGATGAGCAGGGTCCTAATTATCATCTTGTGGAGTAATAATCTGCTCTTATTTTTGTACATGTATTTCAACTATTGTATATATATATATTTCAGTTAACAGAGTTGAAGGGTGAAAGGAGTGGGTCCTCTGGTAGTCAGAGTATATAACCTTTAAAATGTTTAGGGAATTAGGTTTCTTCAGTTGCACAGTTAACAAAACTATTTTGTTTAATCCTGATTCTTTTTAAATAACAGTGAAAAAAATAGGAAGGTCCTGGTCAAATTTCTTCTAAAAATATGCCAAAAAATACAAATCATTACTTCAGTCATTGTAGTCATGAGGACTTGAGAACTGCTCAATTCAGGCAGATTAAAAGTCCATTTAACCTGGTATCCTCCCTTAATAAGGTAGATACCTAGGGAGAAACTGTACAGAAGCAGTCATGCTTACAGTGATTTTTCCATCATGCTCTTCTAGCCTTCAGTGGCTAGGAGATTCTTTTGTTTGGTATTATTGCTGACCTACTGAATAGACCTGCTGAATTCATGAAGTTGGGATTTTTTTGATTCATGTACAGTTTGGACTTTGCACTATTTAATTTGAATGAGTTTAGTTTATCATTACAAAAAATGTGCATGCCTTCCAATATTCATATTATGAAAACTAGTGAATAACTATTCTCATCTCACCCTTTTAATAAAATTCATAACTTAATACATCTCTATCATATCGTTCTTCATATATTTTTCTAATTCTACCATAACCTTTTGCTAATGGAACGAATAAAACTGCGTATAGTATTCATAATGTGTCTGTGGCCTGAATGTATACAGGGCAGATTTTTCATATTTTTTCTTTGCTAATTTCAAACTAATGTCTAAGTTTCAGTTTGCTTCTTTAAGGACCGGATGTTTCCGGATTTCTTTCCTGGTGATACTAACACCCCATATATACATAAATGTGTATTTTCCATTCCTCTCTTGATGGGCAGTAGACTTAATAACACAGAGCAGCCTCTAGCACTTTTATTACCCATTCAGTATTGAACCGTCCTCTGAAGCTTTAGATTTCCTCAAACTAAGATAAAAATCAAATAGATTTGCCATCAGATTTTTTTCTTTGTCTTACTATGTGTGGCTTTTTTCCCACATAATTTATGAATATATTAAATGGCCCAGATTTTTCAGTTAGGCCTGTGTTAGTGAATCTTAATACTTTCTTAGTGTGAATATTTCTTTACGAAGAATACAAGCAGTATAAAAACTGACCTATTAAACTCACTCATCCTTTTTTACTTCTTCCTAAAATGAATTTTTAACATCTTAGTTTTATAGTTTATTTATTGCGTAAGTAGGTAATTTTTTAATTCATTTCCACAATGTAGGTCTGCTTTTCAAACAATTCACAGGATAGTGGGAAAATAAGACAACACAAATTCACTGCTACTTGATGATTTAATGATCACACATGTTGAGTTTAATGGCTTTAATTAACATTTTTATTTCATCAGAGTATGGGATTCTGGCACATACTGACAATTGAGTGATTGTCAGAAGTTATATGAGAGAAACTGGTTTTATTTTTTGAATGTCGGCATGTAAAGGTTGTCTCTGTCTACAGTCTTCTATTGGCTTAGTGCACTGTGCTCACTAAGCTATGAATACCTGCAAATCCTTTAAAGGATTAACTGTATCTGCCTGCTAAGCTTTCCAAGACAGTTAAAAATAACTGCAGCTGATTCTACTGACACACTAAAAATTGGACCTACAACATTTTATGTTGTATTTGCTGCTTCTTTGACAGATGTAGCACAGTCTGGAGGTACTTAAGCCTTCTATGAAGATTCAGGTTGCCCAAGTGTTATCAAACCCCCCCTTAATAACTAGCAGCTGTTTTCCTTTACACCCCATAGAGAATCAGCATTTGCTTTGTCTCATGAAAAATGCCAGTGACCAAGGACATTTAAGGTGAAAAAATAAATTCAGCTTAATACCAATGCATGAAATAAAGGTATCCTTCTCTGTAGGAAAGGCCATGACTTACACAAGGTGGTCTGACCAGTTCCTGCAGTGCAGTCACAGAATCACAGAACGTTTTGGGTTGGAGGGGAGCTGTAAAGGGCATCTAGTCCAACCCCCCTGCAGAGAGCAGGGACTGTCCTTTACGTATGATATGGCTTTTGCTAGCTGCAGTCATTGACTTCAGAAAATGTGTCTCTTTTGCACATTTACAGAATTATTGTTCTATTCTAGTACAGTATGTGCATGTATGCTGGGTCCTGCTAGATACATAGAGGTAACTGTCAGCTTTGTTTATAATGAACTCCTGACTGTAAAGCAATATGTGCTATGGTCAGGGCTTGCCAGCATTGATGGAAGTGCTGAAGGAAAATTGGATTCATCAGTGTGGATTCAACCTTCAGTCCCAAAAGAATGTTTTAGCAGAAAGGCTCCTGAACTTCTTCAGTGTTTAGCGACTCCCAGGTCTCAGTAGCTGTTACTCAATTACTTAACTGTTATGCTGTTTGGCAATGGAAGGGCTGTAGATTTTCCTGCTCTTCTACATAAGCAAACTCTGTACAGTCCAAGCTGATACAATAAACAATGTAACTCCATGAATATTGATATGTGCTACTTTATGTCTAAAATACTTTTGGAGACTGATTGAAGTTTGTTCTGGGGCAACTTCATACTGAACTAAACCAGGAAATCACATTATCTTTTTTAGTAGCTCTAGCTAAGGGAAGTCAACAAAAACTGGAGAGAGTAATAACATTTTAAACCATGCATGGTCCTAGCCTACATGAGGATGTGCCACAGTTAAGCAGATCTATTGCTTGTCATATTTCAGCAATGTCTTGTAGAAGTAGTTGCAGAATTTCTACAATGCACTGTATTGCACTATGCAGGCAATAGATGACACAGACTTACCAGGTAGATTTTGTGGTTCTACTTACCATTATATGGTTCTACTTACTATTCTTCTCTTCAATGCTAATTTTTCTACTTAGGCATATATTGCTGAATGTTTTGATTTTTTTTTTTAATATGAGCTTCATGATAAACTATCAGGTTAAATTTTATTCCATGTGTATTTTGGAGAGAGAAAATATATATTTACAAAATGCACTTTCTAATGTAAACTATTTAGTACTTGGGTATGAATAGAAACTAGCATTCTTATGTTTTAAATAACAAATCTTGTGGAACCCAAGCTTGTCAGATCTTGCCAGAAACTTGCTGGTTTCCTGCCTGCTCATCTACCCATCCACTTGGCGGGTTGCCCAGTCTTTCCAAAGCTGCAGCTGCTTCTGTATGAAGGATTGGAGCACTGCCAGGGCTGCAGGCTCCAGAGTGGGTGGCCAGACGGACTTCCTCTCAGGTACCACCCAGAGGGTCCCCGTTGTTGTGGGGTGATGTCCTGTGCAGACAACCTTCTGGCAGGGTGGTAGGCAGGGTGAAACTTTCAGGTCTAGAGATGCTTTATCTTGTGCTAGTTTTTAGTAGTTTTCTAAGAAATTTGTTTTATAGGTGGACATGCTATTCCTGTCATTAAGGAAGACCCTGTATCTGAAAAGCATGTATGTATTTAACATATCACTTCAGAGCAGCAATACTGCTTCCAAAGTTCACATAAAAATGACAAGAAATACAAAAGTATGTCTAGAGGAATGTTGCTTTTTCAGATGGAATTTGGCTTCTGACAGAGCATTAGGTTTGGGGGTTTGTGGCATTTGGGGTTTGGGGTTTTCTTTTTATCTTACATCCTTGTTTCTCCTAGAAATATCTAATCTCATTTTAGATTCAACCATACCTTAGCAATATCTTGTGGACTAACACACAATTTTTTAATCAGTTGGATACTCATGATAGTTAAGACACCCTCAGTATTAATAATGTATTGGGGAAGGACTGTAATAATAAATAAAAGCTTTAAGCTTTATGTTAATGTATACATGGTTGTTGACCTTACCAGTTTTTCTCCTATCGTTTTAATGCTGAGAACAGTACAATTTTATAGCACAGGGCAATGCTAGTGAAATTTTGGGGACTGAACTGTCCATCTCTTCATGTTTGTATAAATGTTCTAACTCAAACAGATTAATAAATAATAAAAGCACACCAAGCAATTTTACTCTCTTTTTCTGATTATTCTTTAATAGTTCACTGCATTTTAAATAGCTTGTTAGAAAACTTACCTTTCCCAACAGAGCTCTACTTCAAAAATAAATCAATTCCACAACAGTAAGCATGGTTGGAGAGGACCTTTTTCTTCTCCAGCTATTGCTTGTAGATTGATACCAGATGCTATATAAATAAATAAATCTCTAATTTACTGAAGTTAAATAATTATATTAAAACAGATATATTAATGTGATGAAGTAACTGTAATACACCAAATATTTTATAGACTGTTGCCTGGAGATAATACTTTTTTTTAATCATTATCCTCAAGGAAATTTAATGAAGAATTATAAATTAATGCACTAGAACATAAGATAATTAATGCTTCTTATAATTACTTTGTTAAATAGAAACGATACTGTAAAAGATGCCATTCTGCTAGATTTTCTCCAGCTTAGTAGCTTTTTCAGCATCTTTACTTGGTAACTTTACTTTATACCTTGCCCCACTAAAAGTCCATTCCTGAGGTTCCTAGCTGGTTAGAAAAAGGGTTGCAGAATCTAGGTGGATAATCTTTTTGCTTACACAGTGTTACCTAGCAGTACAAGAACTGAAGAACCAAACATTGCCTTTTTTGATTGGACCAATGACAAGGAGTTCTGTTTGATTTTATGATTCTTTTGTACCAGTCAATATAAAAATTTTGCTAACATATTTTTTCACAGCATTTACAGATTAAGTGTAGTTGCCTAACTCTATTTGTCTTTACAAAATAAATAACAACATACTTACATAAAATAGACTATCATGGGCATATAGAGTAACAGAACCATTTTGATTGAGCGAGACCTTTAAGATCCTCAATTCCAACTGTTAACCCAGCACTGCCAGGTCACCACAAAAACATGTCCCTAAGCACCACCTCTACATGTCATTTAAATACCTCTGGGGATGGTGACTCCCTCTTCAGCTGCATACTGGCATGGCTCCAGCTGCATAGCTGTTGACTTCATGAGGATTTAGATACAAACTTAAAGATAAGCCCATACTTAACTCTTTGTCTGTCTTTCTGGCTCTCTCATTGCTCTTAATATCATACAAAATCTATGAAATTTAGCTCATACCAGCATACGAACGAATGTTCAGCTATTTCTATACATTCTTTGTACACAAACCCATGGTTGATTTACTCTTTTCTCAAGGCCCCCAAAAAAGACTGTGTCCACTATGACTTCCATAGTGGTACGCTGTGGGTGTGAGCAGGGGTCCACTCTGGGTGTGAGCATGTGTGTGTATCTGTTTCCAAAGGCAACGTATGGGCATCTTCTCTAACCAAAACTTCTGTAATCAGATAGACTGCATTTCAGAATAATTTCTAGTGAATCTTCCCCCAAAGTCATGCTTTTTTTCTCTAGATGTAAATGAAATCCTCTTCTTTTGTGGATTTTGATTTAAATCAATTTATTTTTAACACAGTTATTGGCACCTGTATTTCATTGTAATTAAAAGTGTTTATTACATTAGTAACAGTAGCAAAGATTGAGAAAGTGAATTGCACAAGAGCTATTTTACAGCTTGAGGTTGTCATCTCATATACAAAACATAAAAGTTGCTACACAAAGGAAAGTATAAAATAACAGCTTTGAGGAGTGGCTTTAATAAACAGTATAGGTTTTTCTAATCCTTAATAAATTAACAGATTTTACCAGAAGTGTAACCTAATATTTCTGTGGTTTATGTAAATTCTTCCCCAGAAAAATATTCATCTACAATAAAGTTTAATCTGGCATTTATGCCTGACCAAACTGATGAGTGTGATATTAGATTGTCTAGAGAGCTGTGGATGTGTTTAAACAAACGGATTTGTAAGTGCTCTAATTATCTCATGAATCAGGAGCTAACTGACAATATTGGCATAGATCAGAGCAAAAAAAATATATTTTAAAGACACATTTCCTTAAATTTCAGTTCCTAAACATTTTGACAGCATGTCCATGGATCTCTTTGTATTTTTAGTATTTCATAGATGTACTGTATCTTCCCCTGGCATATGTGTCCTGTAGTGTGAGGATCAACAGAATCAAGAAATAAACATCCAAGCATGTCACAGAACCAGTTAACTCTGAGGTGGCTACCTAGTAAAGTCAAATGCATAACAAAGCAATGCTGTCTGGAAGCAGCTTTGTATTTTAGATTGCAGTAGAGGTGGTAGGACAGCAGCTGGACAAAGCAAAAATACTCTGGGCAGCTGAATTTTCTGTATCCATTAAGACAGTCTTATACCCTGATGAGGTCACAGCACTATAGCATTTTCGAGTGTCAGATCTCATCTCTTCACTGTTTCTAAGTGGGAGAGGGGATGAAGGAGGCATTCCCCTCACAGAACGGAAAATATGTGCTGTCATCAAAAGGTAGTGCAGTGAAGCAGAAATCACAGTTAACATCACACAACCTCTTCTCAACTGCTACTAGCATGTTTGGTTATGATAATAACTAATAGATATTAGTGCAGCAGTTCTTGGGCAGGAATTCTGGAGCCTGTCTAATCCCAGGACCTATGCAGGTTAAAAGTAGCTTTCTTTTTTCTAGCCCTTGACACATGTAGTTATCCTGTGTCCCACTTCAGGCAACCGAACGATTAAATGACTGCTTCCCTTATCTGCTGCATTCATTCATACCTGAGATTCAAAAATGTGGGTGAATTTCTCATCTCTAGTATACCAGTATCAATCTAGTGATACTCCTTTGGCAAAATTATTTTGTCTTTATCTTGAGAGGATGATCCATTCCCTGACCTTCTGTCTAGAAATCTAAATTCTTTAATGCATGTTTCTGAATAGAAAGGAAATAAATAAATTATTTTTTTCTACGTAACTCAAACAACACTGTATTACACTTGGAGGTTTTACAGCCTTGTCTTTCTTCTCATTCAAACCTATCTCACAATCATGCAGTAACCTCAGGTAAAATGCACATTTTCCATTTACACTTGAGTAATGGAAGAAGTTTTAGACTCATCTAATATTACACAATATTCACTATTATTATTGTCAATGGTAGACATTATTTGCCGCTCATAATAACCTACTTTTGTAGTTGCCAGAATAGTAAAATGTACAGTTAGTCAGCTTAAACATGGGCCCTAATACTGGAACAAACAGCTGTCCTCAAATTTGGGATGGAGGGAAGGAATGTCTCTTTGGGAAACAGATAAGAGTTTGGGTTAGCTCATATCTTGCAGCTAGTTTGCAGCTGACTAGTGTTGGAAATTTCCCAGCACTTTTCTAATATTTCTATTTCATTGAAATTAAAATTATATTAACTTCAACAAAATTTTCCAAAGGAGATTTCTCAGTTTTAGAGTGGGATTTCTGGTCTAGAAACCAGAAACGAGTACACACAATGACTCAGTGGTTAAGTTATTAAATTATTAGATTTGGAGTAGGAAGCTGGATCTGTTTCCCCTCTCCTAATTCTATGTTTGTATGCACTGCATCTTTTGAATCATTTCCATCTGCAACTTGAAAAGGTAAGAGTTTTTTTCTCACACTGAGGCAAAAAAAAAGTAGAAACTTCAGAAAGTCTGTAGTGCCTGTTGCCTTGTTAATCTTCATGTTGACTCCATGTTTCCTGACACTGAGAATTTAACAGGGAGTGAGATGGGTAAATTTATTTAAACTTTCAGGATGGTCTTTGAGGTCAGGGAAAGGAGCAAGGAAAAAATAGATAAAGTGCAAGATTGCTTCTACAGAAAATTAAAAATGAAACATCATCACGCTTCTACATTTTTCTAACTGCATTAAAACTTGATCTTCCTGCTACAACTTTGGACACAAATCACATTTAGCAAATGGCTATATGCTGAGATGCAGCACAGGCATATGCTGACGTATCATTACCATATGTCAGTCCACAGTGATTCTCTAGCTCCTGAGACATGTTTTGTTCTTTAAATAGCTTTCCATCTTTTTAACACTTTGGAACTTGTGACTATTTTCATTATACGTTTTTTCTTGCTTCTTTGAAGGCACGTACAACTACAACTGACTTAGATTAGGCAGAAAGGACTGATAGAAGCTAAAATAGCTTTAATACCTTTCAGAGATTGCTACTACAGTCAAATATCTTTGGAACCTGAAGAGCCAACATGAACTATTGAAGCAAAATAAAATCTACATTGATCTTTAAAAGCAAAGAAAACACTATATGGATTGTGTTTTTTGTTCTGGATTAATCCAGGTTCATATGCAATATTTTATTCCTGGTGTGTAACAGAGCAAGTTAAAGTTTAATTAAAAAAGAAAGTGGGGGGTAGAGGAGAGGGAACCTTACAGTCTCTATAAGAGGACAATGGTAGGTGCCAGCAGGGTATTTCCTGTTAGTTTTCACAACAAACAAAAAGCCTAAATATCTTCACATGATGTGCAGATGTGCAGTATGAAAGCATTTAGATACAAGTTTTACAGAGGCCTACTGTTTTAGGCAAATAATAAACCTATCTCTTAAAAAACCAGCTCCATCAGAAGAATAGTCTTAACATCCTTTAGCAAATTGTGTGACTCATAAAACACACTTAATCTTACATTCTTAAGTTCCTAAAAGGTTTGGAGGAAAAAATACTTCAACTTTACTGAAATGTGTGCAAGAACTTTAAAAAAAAGGAAGCATAATGAGAACATACACAAAGATTCTGCTGCACTGTGTGAAGCTACATAAACTGTACTGAACACATTCGTTGTCTTTGGCAACATCTCATACTAGCTTTATCAGCAAAATACTTCATTTGTATCTTTAGTGAAAAAAGAATTGCTTTATACTTCTCAAGAGAGAAACTTTTTCCTGAATATCTGGAGAAATGCTGAGAATAACAACTACTGTAAGTAATTAGTAAGAATTTACTTTTACAATTGATAGATTATTCCTGCCTGGAGGCATAATTTCTCAATAAACTCCAGCTTCCTATCTATTGCCATACCAAGGACATCAAGTGTTAGCCTTCCCTACAAAGTGTATGTATTGGCTTAGGCCAATACATGAAGAATACATGAAGGCCAGCACATGAAGAATTCTTGAGACTGGGCCGAAAGAACCAACATTTACTCAAAACCTGTGATTCAGCACAGGTACATTTGCTTTCTGTTTCTGCATCTCAGAAAGGGTCAAAGTGCTATGCAGTGTAGGAGGACATAAAGCAGGGCTTGACACGTCAGGCATAAACACGTGTGTCGTGCAGAGATCCTACTGTTATCAATAAATCAGTTCCTGCTTGTACTAAAGGGCACGGATGTAATCACAAAAAGTTTTAGAGACCTTATCCTTTTGTTCTTGATGGTGTAACACTGGAAATTTTGCCCCTCTGCAAATTAAGGATTTGGCCTTAGTATACTTCTGTTGATATAAAGGCTTTTCTGTCAGTGTGAGGTTTTTAATTGGAAATGAAAGTTCCATAAACTTGGGGCTCATTTTCTCCACAGGAAGGTAAACAACCCAAAATGTATGGTGATACGTGCATAGTTTTCATTCCACAACCACCTTAATTTCCAAAGTAATTAAAAGTGGGCACACAAATTCCTTCTGGATGACATGGGAAGGGAAAAATAACAAAGATAATATAAAATCATTTTTTGTTCCCTATCCTAGGAAAAGCTTACATGGCACAATTTGGGTCATCCCTGGACTTAAACCCATTAAAAGACAAAGATAATGGTGCCATTATGAGAGCCAAATGGAGGGAAAATCAATAATAATACCATATACAAGCAAAATCAGAGCAGATCTAGAATGAAGGAGGGGTTAGAATAAAGGGTGCCATAAGGGAGTTATTTATCCAGTACTATAATGTGAGAAAAAGGTGAGCACCTCCTTTCCAAAGGGGAATCATAGAAATGTATTCGAGGTACTGTAGCATCATTCCTCTAAATCCCTCATGCTCTGCTGTTCTGTTTCTTAGTGGTACCCCCCCGCTCATAGAAGTTTTGCACCCACTTGTTGTCTCCCAGTGTCGATGAGGTCCAATCTCTAAGCTTCTCTCCCAGACTCAGCATGTCTACTTGACTCTGAGGAAACCTGTCACAGCAGTAAGTGCTGTCAAAAAGATACTCTGCCTCTTTTTCTTCTTCTGTGAACATAAGGTGTAAGGCAGCCTTACTCAAGGAGAGGGTGATGTTACTGTTGGGGTCTGC
>NW_008587830.1:0-26248 GCF_000691845.1 Merops nubicus
GAGTACAGGAATTCATAAGGCTGAGGTTTGGCTGAGAGGGGAGGGAGGTGGCTCTTTGGGTTGACACATCTGCAGAACGAACCTCATTGAGTACAAAGGTCCAGGTCTTGGTAGTGAATGTATGGAAGAGGATGGAAGTTGGGAGCTGAGGCCATAAACTGATTCATGTTTTGTCAAAAGAACAAATGACCCACTGCTCTTCTTTGACCTTGAAGTGTTCCTGAGGGGGTCCTTGGAAGGATTTGAAAATCCATTTTCCTGTTCTGGCTGGATGTGTGAATGTGTGCCAAGGTTGCCAGGCAAGATCCTTCCCTAAGACAAGACCTCAAAGGCCACAGTCCTTCTCTTCATGGTCAGAGATGTTCCTGGTTTTTAAAACAGGAATTCTGTACATCTCAGATTCTTGTTCTGTTTGATTTGTCTGGTTGGTTGGTTTGCATTGACTTCTCTCTTGCCCTTAATACTTGTGGCTTCCTGCCTTTGCCACAGACTGGGATTTTACTGGCAGGGTCTGGTGCACGAGGAGCTTTGATCTGTTCTGTAGCAGCTGCTGGTGCATCACACAGTTCTGTGTCATGTGAAAACCCCCTTCAGAGTAGAATCAAATCTACAGAGATCCCTGCAGGGAGGTTCCTCCAGCATCTCTGTGCCACATCTCTGGAGGTGTGACCTTGTTTCATTGGCAATTTGGGAATTGTTCATACACATTGTCATTGATTTGTGGTGTATTAGACATCAGCTCTCCAGCTGGATTTAGCTGAGTGGCTTGTTTTTTAATGTGAGTTCAATTTAGGTTTGGAAGTTTTGTTTGATTTCTGTGAATAAATTTAAGAAACCAAAAACCTTAGTGTTACCAATAAGTGAAAACTTCATTTTTTTTTAGAGAAAGTGGAACATTATTTCTTTAAATTTGAGATTAGGGAAGCAAAAAGGCTGCTGATTGCCAGGCTGTAGGAGACAAGATGGTCTCACTGCATTGCAGAGGTACCTTTATGGACAAATGGATGAAGTCTGAGTATTGATCAAGTTAATCAGCTTTGACATTTTCCCAAGTGTTAGGCTGATCACGAGGGTGATCCTTGGTGAGGTGAGCACAGACCTGCTGGTGCTGGAGCAATAGATGGTTTTGGACAGAGTATTTCAGAAGGGTTGCAGCAGTAGGCTGTGGATTGTGCTCTGTCTGCACACAGCAGATAAGGGAAGTTGGATGGTTTGGGGGTTATGCAACTTCAGAGTGTGGCTGCACATCTCAAAGAGCTACAGATGAAAGGAGAACATGTCAGAGCAGGACAGAAGAGGAACCTCCTCTCCCCACAGTTCATCAGGGTTCCCAAAACCAGTACTGCATGTCCTCAAGGTGGCCCACAAACACATGGAGGAAGACACTTCTTTCCAAAGTTGATATGTTCCACCTAGGTTGCATCATCTACCCTGCATTAACCTTAAGTGAGCTCTTGGTATTGTGTTGGTTTTGTATTTACTGGGGAAAAAATTTGTGAGGGTTCTTTTGAATGTTACTTTTGAAGTGTACAAATGTGGTTTTTTTTCATTCACTGTGCAAGTACTGCAGTCTGAGCTCTCTCAGATGTTCAATAAGAGAATAAAAGCTTTTCTCTGAAAAGTTAGAAAGCAGAGATGTATTGAAAATGCTGTAGTAGGAATTCAGTTTGGATCTTGATTTTAAAAGATGAAAAATCTCATTTTCTCCTCAGTCCTGGCAACTGCTGGTTCAGGCTCTTCTGCCTATTGTCTCAAGTTTTATTCTCCTTTTCAATAATTTTGTCTCTCTTTTTCACAACCCATGGCACATAGCTGAACAAGGGGGTTTGAATTATTATTAGTTTTGATGTCCTTAGGGTGTAATTTAAGGAAATCTTAGTAGTTTCCTGCTTTCTTCTTTGCTCATGTAGTAAATTATTGTAAGTGGCAGTGGGTATTCATTTCATAGATGAGTCATTCAGGTGGCCCTTTGGTGGTGTTAGGATGAAAAGTGTCTGCTTGATGTTACACTGGGTACAGCAGAGATCACTTAGGAGCATCTCCTTGTGTTTGCATAGGCACAATCCCTACAGTGGAAGATGAGCATGAAGTGAGAATAACAACAAGTGTTCTAGGAGGTAGATTTGTGCTTGAAGGAATTGAAGCCAACTGAGCAAGATGGCAGAGGAGCCTCAGAGCTTTTGCCCACACCCCAGCAGTACCCCTGCCCCTTCTGCAGGCAGCTTCGTGGCTGGGATCAGAGCCAGGTGAGGCAAGTCCACTCCTCCTCAAACTGGAGTTTGGCTCCAGCTCTTGGAGTGGGTGAGGACAGGCTTGGCCAGTGCAGCACTCGATGGCGTTGCCAGTGGCCTTTCCAAAGGCTGGGCTCTCCCGTAGGCTGGCTTTCCAAAATCTCCCTTTTGTAGTGCTCAGATGCACCAAAATGTTTACAGAAACACTGATCACCATCAGTTTAGATGTCCCTGGGTACTTCCCTTGTTTTAGAAGCTCTGAGTGGCTGGAGTGAGGCATCTTCTGTGCCTATCTTCTGATGATCTTCCTAAATGGGGGGCCAGAAAAGAATATTCCTTTGGTCTCCTTCAGTCAAATAATTTCTAAGGCATTTTGCTGCTGCACCTTCCTGATTGCAGCTCTGTGAAACACTGACCTCAATGCTCACAGCTCTTTGTCTGGTCACTCAGGCCACAATTCACAATCACTGAATTCTCCCTGGGGGCATGAGATGTATGGGATGCTGAATGTTAAGGGTTTGCCAGAGTGCCATAACTGATCACAGAACTTAAAGGCTGTATTTGGGGATTTGTCTGTGCATTCCTAAGCCCTCAGGAACAAGGCTGTGTGTTTCACAGACACAAGTTTTGTGCAGCTCTTCTTGCCTGGTACAGAAGTTGCCCTATATGCAGTCAGGGCATGAGGGGAGACCCAGGAAACTGCAGACCAGTTAGTCTAACCTCAGGTCCTGGAAAAATTATGGAGAAGATTATACTGGCTACTGGTTCATTTGTATTAGTTTGTACTACCCATTGTATGAAGGTCTTGGCTAAATCTTGTACTAGAGGACTGAGCCAGGTGGGAGTGGGGCTGCAGGGTGGTCGGTGCTGCCTGGAGAACCAGCAAGGAGGGGACACCACCAAAACCTCTTCCACCACTAGACCTGTAGCAGGACTTCAGTAGGTGCTTTTTTCCTTGGTGGGTTTTAAGGAATTACTTAAGCTGTGGGTCTGGAAACATGTTAGCTGTCAATACTGCTTTGATTTTTAGCCCAAGCTTTCCCTAAATAATCTTTCCCTCAGTTTTACTATCCTACCTCCACAGGCCTAGCTGTAAAAGGAGAACTGGTAATTCATGAATTTTAAAGGAGTGTTGTAAGGATTAGTTGGTTACTCTTTCTAATGAATGTTTTGGAAAACAAAAGATGCAGTGTTAAGTATTACTGCTGTTGCCAAAGCTGTTCTGGTGTGTGAATTGTCTGTGAAATACAGCATTTTTATGCTAGGAATATTTATATCATGAACTTATTTTTATTCTTTTTAAACATGGATTTCAGTTGCCTGTTTGAAACTACATAATATGAACTATATTAGTGAACTACTCAAAGTATTAGAGACAAAAGGCAGAATTCAGAAACTCTCCCATATCTTATAGTCCCTAAAATGCCTCATTACTTAGCAATACTTAATCAAATTTAATCTACAGCAAATCTCTCCATGTCATTAAAATTCTGCTAGGCACTACTTTCACATTATTTCTCAGGAGTTTGAAGCAGGCAATGTTTTGGATTTTTGGGGTTTTTTTATACTGAGGGAAGGAAAAATAATTTGATGGGCTTGCTTCACAGAAGCTCACATTAAAACCAAGTCTGTGTAGCAAACCCAGGGTGAAGTATCACAGCCTCTGTCAGACAGACATTCTGCTTGGCACCAGATTGTTTTGCCCATTTCCCACTTTGGGATGTCTTAAAGGTTTTTTTTTTTTTTACCATTTTGATAAAACGGGGTTTCTTTTTTCCTGTTTCTCTCCACCATGCAGAAACAAAAGGCAGCTGGTTTGGACACACTGGACTGAGTTCAGTGAACCCAGTGGAGCTGCACCAAGGGTGATGGCTGCCCAAAACATTCAGCATTTCTGTCTGGAGCAGGGCAGGTGACTTCATGGCAGGCTGTGGTTTCTTATGGAAGCCCAGCTCCCTGAGTCATGTGAACATGCCAGAATCACAGCTGTTAGATGAGGTTTATTTTTAAAACACAGAAAGTAAATTAAAAAATAGACCAACCACACATCAGGAATCCAAGTGCAGTCACATGGAATGCTTTTCTCTGTTTATTACTGTTTTAAAAATATTAAGACTGAAGGCCTGGGGTTTTTTTAGCCCACACATGATGAAACTGGCAAGAGGAAAAGTCTGATTCCTCAGTAGACATTGATCCCCTTAGTGAGAGTCTGCCTTGTGTTTCTAGGCAGTTGCTATAAACAACTGACCTGAGTCACAACACAGAGGAGGCTGGAGACTGAGAAATGGGCTTGAGGGCAGAACTTCTCTTTAGTGGACTAGACAAGCACAACCCTCTTATGATGAAAGTGGGCAATGCTGTGTGTCAGGCCACCAGAGATGTTCGTGTGATGACCATTGGATGCTGTACTCCTAACTCTGCCAAAAGTACTCAGCAGCACTCATCCATTTGACTTGCTGCTTCTTCTTCAGCTAGTGATTTATAGAGGGCAACTGTGGCACGTGCCACTGTCCTTCTCACAAGACAAGTAATAGATTTGGATTCAGATCCCCCGTGTATGGACTTTAGTTTTAAGTTCCTCTGCTACTGTAAAGGTTCCTGTGCCAGAGTGAGATACAAAGGTAACTCAATGCTGTGTGTTCCTTCCACAGGTAGGTAGCTTTAAGACAGTAAATCACAGAAATCAGTATATTCTGTCAGCTTTCTGCTTTAAGTCTTGTCATGTGTAGAATCATAGACTGGTTTGGGTTGGAAGGGACCTTAAAGATCATCTAGTTCCAACCTCCTGCCATGGGCAAGGACACCTCCTACTAGACCAGGTTGCTCCAAGCCCCATCTAACCTGGCCTTGAACACATCCAAGTGTGGAGCATCCACAGCTTCCCTGGACAACCTCTTCCAGTATCTCACCACCCTCAGAGTGAAGAACTTCACATTCCAGTTTCATTTAGATTCGAGTCCAAGACCAAATCCCTCCAACCACTGAGTCCCCCTTGAGTTTGGAGACTCCCACTTCCATACCAAAATTTCCAGCAACTCCAGTGGACTTCAGTGGCATTTTCTTTTTTTCCATTTTAGTTGTGAATGTTAATTTCCTGCAGGTTCCCCTGTGTGGGCTTTGGGAGGGGGTTGGTAGAATGGGGAAGGGAAGGGCAGCTTGCTGGAGAGATGAGTGTCAGAGTGGTGTCATACTCAAGGCAGAAAGGTTTTCAGTGAGGAAAAATATACAGGAACCAAGAGACAGCCAGGGCCTGGGTTCAAGTGCTGTCTACTGGGAGACCAACCCCCACCTGTGTCACTCTGACCACCAACATCACCAGCTCAGAATGAGCAAAGAGGTCACGCTGGGGCAGGGGTGGGTATGCACCTTGCCTTCCAGCAGCACTGCTTTCTCCTGAGCTTGTTTTCCAGCTCACTGTCTTCTGTGGTCACGGCCAGCAGCCACCCCTCAGCTCCCTCTCAGTGGAGGATGGAAGTACACAGTGATCAGGGGACACCTTGGAAGGCTGAAAGATTTGTCTCTGAAAGTGCCCTGGGCTAGAGCGGATCAGAAGGGAAGTTTCAGAGGGACAGGTACCACAGAGCAGAGGAGGGGAAAGTGCTGAGGAGCTGCCCATTCCCTCTGTGGGTCTGTGCACCTCCATTAGTGCTTCCCCCAGCAGGATTTGGTCTTTGGTTGGCTCTTGGATGCATTTTGGCAGTGTCAGTAATACCTGTGACCATAAGGAGAACTATAAGCAAGAGCTGTGTTGTGCAGGGAGCTGCATGAAGGGACCAGGCTGCTGATAGCTGTAGGTATTTGGTATGGAGAACAGGGGAAGGGACATCCTGGAAAAGAGAATGAACAGTTCCATGGATTAATCTGTAAAATCAGTGAATTGGTAAAAATGAGACTGGCTACCTCATTACACAACTTAAATAGATAGAGAACAATTAATAAGCAAACCTGTGACAAGGGCAGACATACTACAAGCAATTTGTGAAAGAGGTTGAAAGGCAGCTAGAAGCAGTCTATCAACTGAAGCAAACATGGTCCTAGGGGGTGAGGGGAGCATAAGGAGTATGGCTATAGGGAGGGCTTGCCAGCATCCACCAGAGATGGGGATCTTTTTATTTGGGCTCACATCCTAGCTCCATGCCTGGCCATGCTGATGGGACCTGCAACCCAGAGCTGCAGGAGTCTGTCACAATGGTGAGATGAACCACAGCAGTGAATCCAAATGCTCCTTAAGTCAGGGCAGGGAGGAGGAGGAACTGGCTTGGGCTAGGTTCTAAATTGGACACAGACTCCATGGTTGATCCCACCATGACCAAGGCCAAGAGGGCTCTGTGCTGCACTTGCATTTATAAACAACTTCATGCTAATTTCACTGTGTTCTGCACAATAAAGGCTTTCCAGGGCATTGTGATGGAGCTGACCTAACCCAAAATCTCAGCTACAACTCTGTATCAGATGACTTTAGCCTTCATGAATCCCTGAAATTTCCTCCTGCTTGTGAACAACTTTGACCCTTGGAGAACACCTTGTATGGGACTTGAATTTGAGCTTCCAAGTTGCAACTATTTTTATACTATTGAACCTTTTGGCCTCCCAAATCTGATAAGCTCACATTCATACAGATCCTTTTCTCCCTGGCAGCCATTCCCTAACTGAGGGTGTGTGGTAGCCTCTTTGCCTGCTGATCTCAAACTTGATGTACTAAGGGGTTCCTTTCTAACTTAGGTGAACACTACCATGTAACTCTAGTTTTTCTGTGACAGCAAGCTCAGGGTGAGTGCAAAGTGGGAGAGTTACAAACTGCTAATTGCACAAATATAGTAGTTCCTTGTCATCCTTGGGCTCTGTTTATCTCCCCACCTCATATGATTTCCAGATCAAAACCCTGAAGAGCTTAGCAGGGTTTGAATCCTCTAATTGTGCTGCTCCAGCCATGTGACTGCCTGGCTGAGTAATTCCCTGCAGAAGGAGACAAACTGCATGTTAAAAAGCTCCACAAATAGTGTTTAAAATGTGAACGAGGGGCTGTAGTGTACAATACCTGACACCACCTCCTGCTGCTGCGGCCATGGGGAGGCTGGATTGATGATAGCAAGCTTAGTGATCTGAGGGGGGAAAGGCCAGCTGGACCTTTGCCTTGTTTCCTCTCCCCTTCAACAACCCATCTACCACTTGTCAGAAGGAATGGTTCCTCGGAGGTCTCGGCGAGGAGGTAGGAATCCTGCCCTGTGGAGGTAAGGAGCAGTCGCCTTCCCCATCACCAGGGAGCCTAAATCCCTTGCTGCTGTTCTGCAGAGGTGTAAGACAATGAGAAAGAGAGAGGAGCTGGCATAAAACATGCAGGGATCTGCTAAAGACCTCTTTTATAGGTCCTACATAAGAGGGGGGGAAAGGGCAGCTAAAACCCAATTGTTCCCATTTTACAGAAAGCCTCCTTCTCCTTTCAGGCCAGTTAATTGTGTTGATTGTTCCAACCTCAGTATCCTCCTTTCACGAGGGAGCTGGTCGCTGAATTGGGACTTGTTTTTTGGGCTGGCTGATGGAGGAGAAGGGGCAGTCTGGCACGGGCAGCCTGGCTGGGGGTGTCCAGAGGACACCACTTCAGAAGGCTGTTGCTGGGTTGCTTTTTGGAAGCCCAGCAGTTGCTGGGTGAGTGAAGAAGCCTGGCAGCAGCCTGGTGATCTCTGTCAGGTAGGCAGAGACACAGACCATATGCTTATTCCTGCCTGCTTTTATTCCTCCAAGTGGTGGCATCATTAGCGGGTAGGGTTTGGGTTCACAAAGTCCTCTTCTGGGCTCCTGGCAGGCAGACAGGGTTGGTGAGAGCAGCTGGGTGTGTTTGCCCAGAAGCTGCTACGTGTGAATGAGGAGATCAATAGCTGTGCTAAAAAATCACTGAGCCATCTGGGATTTACAGATAGAGGATTGACTTGCAAATCCGACTGAAACTGAGCTCTGCAGGAACTGCTGAATAACAGCACATGGGGTGGAGGTGGTGCAGGAAGTTATCTGGAGGACCTGAGGTGGCCTAGTGGTGCTCCTCTCAGCCCTCAGCTGCAAAGGAGCTTAGAAAGGGGTGAGGAAAGGCTGAGGCTGAGGAGAATGATGTTTTGCTGCTGGTTTTATTTTGTAACCCTGTTGATGACGTGGGTTTTGACCGTACTGCAGGATGCTAGAAAGTGCAGCTGTGTTTTACCAGTAGTGGTGGCTACCAAAACCAGTCTCTTTACCCCTGCATGCAAAGTGGGCAAGAAGTTTTCCAGGGGGGAGAGAATGGGAGAGAGGAGAAAAGGCTCATTCAGAAGGACAGCAGAGGATGCACTTGGAAATGGAGTTTAGATTTCGAGTCACTTTTATGCTTATTCTGTGCTCAGTGATTATGCAGAACTAGAGCAGCTCTCAGGCTGCAAAGAGGAGCTGGGGGCAAACCCAGATCTGAGACTGGAAGGAAGAAGTGTGGAAAAGGGAGAGGTTGGTTGCTGGAGCAGGGTGCTGGGGGCATGGATCTGTGTAAGGGGTTGACAGATCCATGCTCGTGGTGTGGAGCAAAATGGGCATTCTGCTCTGTACTGCTCTGCTGCCTTTCATCGTGGACAAAACCAGATGTTGAAACTCAGCCATCCTCAACCATGCTAGGAATCTAAGTAGGAAAACAGTAACATTTGGAGCCTATAAAGACTAAACAACTTTGCTGTTGTTGAAGAAGTTGGTCAGAAAAAAACTTGGGATGCAAACCAAATCCCCCAGTGTTCCTGGGGATCTACAGACCCATTCTAGTAAGGCAAAGTGTCAGCTCTTCTCTTTTACTTGTTTCTTTTTTCCCTGGCAGAGCATGGCCTGACCCCCTGTTAGCTGGGATAGTTGCACTGTCTTTCTGTGCTATTCTAGTCTCAAGTTTTAAGAGGTTGTTCCAGTATTTTTTTTGTGGAGTTGCTGTGTGTAAACCTACAGCAGAGAGGGGAAGATTTTGGTGGCGGGTGTTGTCATAGAATCATGGAATCATTTTGGTTGGAAGAGACCTTCAGGATCATCAAGTCCACTCATTAACCCAGCACTGCCAGGTCCCCACTGACCTGTGTCCCTCACACCACATCTCCACAGCTTGGAAACCCCTCCAGGGATGGGGACTCCACCACTGCCCTGGGCAGCCTGGGATAGGCCTGGACAACCCTTTCAGGAAAGAAATTTTCCCTAATATACAACCTAAACCTCCCCTGGGGCAACTTGAGGTCATTTCCTTTTGTCCTATCACTTGCTCCTGGGGAGAGGAGACTGACCCCCACCTGGCTCCAGCCTCCTTTAAGGGAGTTGTCAAGAGTGAGAAGGTCTCTCCTGAGCCTTCTCTTCTCCAGGCTCAACACCCCCAGGTCCTTCAGCTGCCCCTCATAAGACTGGAGAGGGATCTTCTTTTGGAGTGAGCACTACTACACAGGGGATGAATCCCTCTCCCACCTTTTGCTTAATGTGGAGCAATGAACTAAAACCTGAAACTTGTAGAGCAGTGTCCCCAGCAGCAGAAACAGCCACAGAAGCCTCGGGCTGCTGGACTTCACAGGAAATCTTGCTTATTGTAACTGACTGTTGTGTCATGCTAAGGAGATCTCTTTCAGTTTTAATGTCTGCACGCTGCTGATCCAGACAGCCAAATTTTGGTGTTATTTTATGCTCAACTACCCCTTACTGGCTTCTCGAGGTTCTTTTGTTGGTTTGGGGTTTTTTTTGGAGGGGGCACAGGGAACAGATGACTCCTCCTTTGAAAGCTTTATCTGAAACAAGTGAACAGGAACGAAAGGTGTGTGTTTAAGCATATGAGGCTTCTGAGGCTTCTTAGTTTTAATTAACAAAAAACAAACAGAGCCTGAAAGTAGCTTTGTGTCTTCGTTAATGATCCAGCATAATAAAATGGCTGAGAATAAGGATGGGGGAAGGATCATATTTTCAGGGAAGGAAGAAAATAAGGAAACAATGGCTTTTCTCCTTTCATTTCTGCTACTGTAAGCACTTACACAGAGTGGAGTGAAAAGATCCAAATGCTGTAACTAGCCAAATGTACTTTCTCAGTTTCCCAAAGGCCAAGCTAATGGACTCCCTGGAGCCCTGCCCCAAATGAGAGTTACATCTTCTGGGGAAAGCTTCAGCTCGTGACACCAGCGTTGAGGGGAGGTGGGTGGGTTGGTTAGCATTGAGAAGCCAGGCCACTCTCTGCTGCTGTGCCCAGGCTGTGCCCACCTATCCTTGAAATTTAGCTGGTTTGCTCTGAATGTTCACTGGCATAATAGAACCGCTCACCCCACAGCAAGAAACTGGGGGAGATTTCATCTGTACAAGAACCTTTGTGCTCAGGATGCAGAGTGGGGAGAGATGGGCTTAGCAGCCAGCTGACTAGAACTGATTACTCCAATTTTTTAGGCAAATCTCAAGCGAGAGTAAATGTTTTAGCTCTGTTGAACTCGATAAACTCAAGGCTATCTGACACTAGCAGTGCATCCAGCTCATTAGTATGGTGTTCTGCATGTTTATCTCTGTGTGAAAGAAGCTTTGTCCCATTCATGAGCCACGTAGATGCAGTAGCTCCAAGGCCTAAACATACAGTCCTGAACAGCAGGAGTGACTAACCTCAGCTTAAGAAACCTCCTTTAGGCCTGAGGTGGTGGTTTCCCCCTCTGCCAAAACAATAAGCCATCTGCAGAGTTAAGTGCATGCTGGTGTCCTTATCAGTTATTTACAGATGCCCTAAATAGGAGAAGCAAGGAGAGGCATTCCCTCTGGATGCCGTGGTGTTGAATGGTGATTTGTTGGGGTTTTCACTTTAAAACAAGGAAATTAAGAAGATGAACCCCCCACCACCAAGCTAGAGTGGGCCCTAAGACATTTGGCCTTGGAGAACTGCAGGCTAAGGAGGACAAGGAGAAACCACCTGACAAAAATTACTCCCTGCAGGGACCAAGCCAGTCTGAAGGAACCATATTTTGAGTCTCTGCTAGCCTTTGTTGTAGGCACTGGTGCTACTTAAGTCCCCAGACTGCCCTAAGGGATGGACTGCAAACCAGGGGCAGCAAATTCCCACTCAGATGAGGCACAGGCTGTGCTGTAGGCCAGGCTCTATCCTAGTTAGATCAGTTTTGTGTCCATCCCTCATGTAGGCTGCCCAGGAACTTGTGTTGTAGGAGAAGTGATTAACTCCAAATCACCCCTGCATGGGCTCATCTTATTTCTGATGCACAACTTTTCAGGAGAGCTGTGCTGTGGGTCTTTAACAGCTGTTCAAACTGACCTGTTGTTTGTGAGTCTCTGAGACCTGTGAGTCATTTTGGAGTGGTTTTGAGCTGTTTTCTATGCGAGCTTTCTTGCTCACAAGCTGCTTTTCCCTGAAGAAGTGTCTCTGTAATTGCTGCACTTGTAACCCTGCTGCTGTTGCTGCTGTGAGTGTTCTCCAGGAGCCACACTCTGCTGCAGCAGGGCAGTTCCTCTGCTGCCTGCTTGGAAAGTCCAGGGTGTCATTCATTAAAAGATGGGATTAAAATCAGTGGGGTTTAGGCTTCCTTTTCACAAACAGTTGCTGTTTTGTTTGCTAATGTGGCCCACTGGCCACGTCTTACAGGGGGCTGCCTTCTAGAAATCTCCCCCCATGCTTCTGGAAATCTTTAGTGCCCCTCAAGCTAGGCTCCCACAGTCACTACTCACATTTGAAAACATGGACCTTTGGGTTGGCCTTTTTCATTTGCTTTCTTTTTGAAATCATCTCTCTGTAAGACCTCAAGGGAAAGGCAAATTAATCATAATCTAGTGACATTCCATTACAGAAGCAAAATTCTTTTTGAAATCTCTGTGCAGTTATTACAGGGAAGCTTTCACTGTGTCCAAACCTCAGAGATTAAATGTGATAAGACAGTGAAAAACAAGATCCATTTCAAGAATGCAGCTAACTATTAAGTTTGTGCTGTGAACTAGTTTGTGATATCCTTTATTCTTCTTAAGAACAGATGCAAATTATCTAGAGTAGGGTGTTGCACCAGCAGGGAGAAGTCTGTGTCTTTTTCTAAGGCAAACTTTCTGTGCTGGGTGGATGTCCATGTTTGCATAAGAACACAGGTGTGGTGCCTTCCTGGTGCTCCCAGCATCTGGAGGGTGTAACTGGCAGAGCACTGGAGAAGGTAACTCAGTACAACTGGTGCTGGAAACTGGAACAGTAGCTCAGGGCACTGGGATATTGGGTTCTGCACTGGGTTTGGAACTGCAGGTTGGCAGGGATGTAGTGAGTGTGGCTGGTGCTCAGAGTGTCTGAAGGGAAGGGTGTCAGGGGTTAGGGCTGGGCTGGCCTCTAGGCAAATGACAGATGCTCTCTAGTAATCTCTCTCCCTTCCAGCTTTAATGAAAATAATAGCAATATAATGAAATAGATGCAAATCCAGTGTTGGACCCAGCCCATCCGATGGCAATTACATCCCTGTCACCAGTGATGCTGTGGAGCAGGCACTGGGGAACCCAGACTGGACCCAGCAGCAGGAGGGAGCTGGATTCAGGAGCTGGATTCTGGATGTGGTGCTGAGGGACATGGTTTGGTGGTGGACTTGGCAGTGCTGGGTTAGCAGGTGGTCTCCATGATCTAAAAGATCTTTTCCCACCTAAACAATTACATGACCTGAATGCATCCCAGGAACCCAGATCTCTGCCACTTGGAATTAAATGCCCAGTTGCCAGAAGAAAAAGGAACTGGGTTGAAACTCTACAGGAATATTTTCATTGGCTTTACTGGGCAGGATCTAGGAGTCTACAGTCATTATTTGAAACTGAAATTGCATTGTGGCAACACGTAATTGCAGAGCTGAGCACTCTTGAGATGCTAATGAAGCACAAAAGCTCGAGGTACCAGATTCTGATGCCAGCTCTTCTGGTAGGCATCAATTTATCAATTGTCTTGATAGGAATGAGGATCTCACACCATGCTAAAATTGTGTTTCTGCAGCAAATCAAAGCTAAACAGTAGGATTCATTTATAGGTAGATAAATCATAGCTCTGCTTAACAACGCTCCCTCCCCACTTCTCCCCATTTCACAGGAGCAGGGAAGTCATTAACCTTTGCTAGTAAGAAGCTTTTTAAAAAGAGACAAAAAACCCTAGGGCAAATATCAACAGTCCAGTGTGAGAAGTGGATGATGACAGGAATCCTGCCTTATTTAAGCCACTTCAGAATGTGTTACCTAGAGTAAAGGAGCAGTGGACAGCAGCTGCCTTGCTAGATGGCATCTGCTGAGCGTGCTTTTGGGCTGGGGAAGTGAGATTATGCATGTGGGAAGAGAGACTTTTGGGGTTTGATTGTGGCTTCAGGTCCCTTTTGGTGAGAAAAATCATCCCCAGGGAGGGGACTGAGGCACACACGGCACTGAGCCTCTGGTGCTGCTGGGAAGCTGTGCAGGGCTGGGGCACAGGCATTATTTCTGCTTGTCTTCTAAGTGAAAGTCCTGCTTTAGAGTTCCTCACGCCCACCACCACCTAATCCATTCCCTGTGAAACCTTAGAGAAAGTTATGGCTGTAATTAACTCGTGGATTGTTTAAAACAATTGCTAATTGTACCTGGCTGGAAAGCTGGGAGGATCTCGCTGTCACTAATGTGACTGGGTAATTATAGACTTTTCTTGCTGTAGAACATGTTTTCTTTGCAGGAGCTTTTCTTCCTGGCCAGCTGACTTTCAGTGCCCAGGAATGGCAGGTGCAGGCCAGCCACCAGCCCCGGGGCAGCAAAAGGGATGAAGATATTTCAGCCCTCAGTGGCTCTGCTCCCTGAGGGCCACTCTGAACAAACAATGTGGTTTTATATGCAGTGGGTGGAGGCCACTAGAAAGCTGTGAAAAACAAAGATAGGTGTGATAGCAGTGAAGTCTGGAAACACCATCTTTGGGAGGCTTCTTCTAAGCACCAGAATGTGGTTCAGATGTTCTTTTTTAGAAAAGGAAAGAAACAAAGAGAACAAACATCCTGGAAAGCCACCTCTGAGATGCTGCTTCTGCATCGTGGCATAAGAGCCCGTCCTCAGCCTGCCACAGCCCACACACCTTTGGTATTTCCTCTCAGCAGGCAACGTGGTGAGGAGTTGGGTTGCCCTACTCCTGGGGAAGCTGGCAAAGGTCAGCTCCTTCATCTCCTCCTTCCTGCAGCCAGCTAATGGTACCTCAGCATGGCACAACGTGGCAGCACAGCCCCCCTTCCAGGTGCCACCTCGTGCTCCGTGCAGCAATGAGCTCCTCTCTTGGAAATGCCTCTTTTAAAGCACGTGCAGGTCCTAGGCCTTGGGGGAGTAGCAACTTTTTGCAAAGCTACTGGGAGGCTTCTTAAGTGAATGTGTCCATGAGGATTGACTGGAGCCACCATAAAATGCAAGCCACCCTCTTGTCTTGCACTCTACCTCAGACATCCTATTCATTTGTGCAAACCATTTCTGTACCTCAGTTACCTACAAAATAAGTACCTGTTGGTCTGTCTGTAATGGGCCAGGGGCTCTTTCTTTACTCTAGTGACTTCTCCTGTCTTTTCTGAGGATTCCAGGACATATTGTGGTACAATTATAAATAGTAATAATTTCTGGGGGTGTTCTGTTTATGCAGTGTAGCCACTCTTTAGGTCTTGGTGTATCTTGAGAGATTTTGCCATTACAGTGAAGCTCTAAGAGTCACCACTGTAACAGCCTCATGCTACTTAAGGACTGAATTCCTCATGTTCCTCATGTCCTGTAGTACCTGCTCCTCACCTTGCATCCATAAAATAACATTAAATGTCTAAAGCAAGACATGTAGGAGGCCTTCTTTACGTGGCATAAACTTCAAGGAAATCAAATATTCTTTTTGAATTGAACTCCCATAGTATGGCCAGAAAGGTTGTGAGTGGTTTTTTTCTTTGAAAATTCCATCTGTAGTGATGGGTTCACTTGCCTCATGCTGAGCAATGCAAAAGGCATTATACAGTGATATTTGCATGTATTTGCATCAAGCTTAACATGGCAGGGGAGTTTAATTCCCCATTAATCTGGGCATTAGCTTTATAGTAGTTATTTCATAGCTGTATGGAGGGAGGCAAAGCTGCTGAAGAGTTGGCACAGAATCAGAAGGATGCCACGAGGCCAAAGTGGAATTTCAGTGCATACAGGAGAGTTATCAAACAGAAATCAGTCTGGGACATCTGTTTTAAGAAAGGCCTTCAAGTATTGTGGTAAAAGAACACATTTTTGAGGAATGAAGTGTGCCTGGCTGCTTTGCTTTTCAGGATGAATGGACTCACAGTGTAGCCTCAGAGCCTTTGATGTTCTCACACCTTGAGGCTGAGAACCCAGTGGCAGATGGGGCCTGTTGGACACAGGAGAAATGTCCTTTGCTTGTGATTTTTACATGAGAGGAAGGTGAAGGGTGTTGCTTGTATCATATCTTACAGCCAGAATTTAGTAGTATTAGGTTTTTGTCAAGAAAGTTTATTCTCCAAAGATGCCCAGTTTGACTTAGTTGAATGCATCTAAAAGGCAAAAATCTGTTGAATGTTTATTTAAATAATTCTTTACCAGCTTAAGGGGTTGGAAGTGCACCTCCCACTTCCATTTCAATTCTGATATCAATGACTCCCCTTGAAAATCCTAAGAAGCAATGAAGATTCATTTCCTTAGCCTAGATCTGAATCTAGCCTTAAATACCATGTTTGTTTCAATCCAGCTTCGAGAAGAAAACAGCAGAGGAATCTATGAATAAGTTCTGAAACTTTCTGACCATACACCAGCATTTAAATTCTGTATTTCTGTCAAAAATCCATGCTAGTGACCAGAAATTAAGATTTTAATGCTCTACTCTGAAACTACCTTGAGCAGAATGAGAGAAAAAAATGATCATTTTATTTATTAATGAGGGAAGTAGTTCAGGAGGTGGTTTTGCAAAATGGCATTGGTCAGGACTGTAATTAAATGGCATCTTAAAGAAATGAAGAGAAGCTCAGCACAGATTTAGTTTTTAAAGAAAGCTGGATTTAGAGGGCTCCAGATGTTTTGCTTAGAATAAGCTTCATTGACCTGGAATATGAGAGTGTGCCAGTGTATTCACTGGAGCATTCTTAATGCCTCTGCTTGGGTTTGTTTCAGAGTCTTTCCTTTGAATTTCAGTGTGTTTCATTGTGTGAGCACAGTGATCTACAGATGACAATTAGGCAGGTACACCAGCCATCCAAACACAAAGCTTTGCACTGTGACTTTTCCCTGCTCTGGTTTTATCCAAGTCATCCCCAGTGTGTGGATCCTTTGTTTCCTGAAAACCTATTTTTGCAAGGCTTTTGTTATCAAAAATCTTTATTAGGACAATCATGAAAAATGTTCTCACATTTTTCAAAGGCCTCTGTCTCATCTGACCTGTCATCCTGGCACCTTTTGTAGCCAAAGATATCAGAAGGCAATGACTGAAACAATTGAAAAATTAGCAAAAAAACCTCTGTAGGCATTGTTAAAATGATAATTAAATGATATTTTGTGATCAGCCTGTGTATTTTTTTAGATAATTGGAAGTTATTCATTTACAGAATGCTGGCAAACAGTTTTAGGCCCTTGGGACTAGAAGATACTGATATTACAGCATCTCTCATCTCTACCAGTGCTGTGCTTTGTCAACAGAGGCAAAGGAGTCAGGCTTGCAGCACCTCCTGCATCTACTGATGCATGGAAGAGCCACCCTAAACTTTACAAGTATCTATTGTGCCCAGGCAAAGTGTATTTTCTGTGAAGCAGTTGAGCTCCTTGTTCTGTATCTGAATGACCACGCTCAATTTCAAAACCTGTGAATAAAAATCAAAGGTCATGGACATTGCCCTTCACACCTCAGGATCCTCAGGACCACAAATCTCCCTTGCTATTTTCCCCAAAGCTGGTGTTCTCTTGATAGTTGTTTGTCCCTGGATGATACATCATTTTGTCAAACCTAGCATCACCAGCTCTGAAACCAGGCATCTGTAAGGTTTTGGATATCCTGGGGCTGTGCAGTAGAGATCTTGATGTGTGTAGAGGGATCTCAGTGTCATCATTACTGTACAGCAAAAGTTACATGTTCAGAGTCAAACGTGTCAGGAGGCAGAAAGTCAAGGTAGTAGATTTATTCAATCCATGTGCTTTTAACAACAGAAGAAAACATCAGAAAGATAAGGTCACAGAACACACTGGGGTCTGTGAGAGTAGAGCAGTTCCTTGATAGCTCTAGCACCTCAGCTAGCTCCTAATTTTCTCTCCTGAACCAAGCTGCAATCCTTCCCCCTTCCTTTGTTGTCCAAAATGCCTGCTTCTCTTTGTTCTCCTCAGGGGATGGGGAGAAGACATGAAAAGAAAGGAAGGAAAAGAGATCACCCTCTCCTGAGCCAGCCAAAGCCAGACTCCCTTTTTCTCCTTACAAAGCTGTGCTTCTTTCTAGCCATGGGGACATTTCCTTCCACCTCCTCCCTCAGATGCTTTGATATGTATTGCTTGGTTGTACCTGAATGAGCCCATTCCCACCATGGAGACATTCACAAGTCCTGAAGACCTACTCCTAAACTCCAGGCTTCCAACTTCTTGTAATCATAACTGTTTTAATTTTGGGAAGAAGACTGATTAACCTCCCACCTGCTCTCCTCCACACACTGGTTTTGTGGCAGCCATTCTGAGGACCCAAGGAGATCCACATTTAAAATGTTCACAAGGTGCAGTTACTCAGGGTGTAACTGATGTGGTCCCGTTGTGGAGCCTCGAAGCAGAAGATGCAGCAGAGCAGCTGTGGGGTGTTAAGTCCACACCAGGTCAGTGGCAGTGACAATGACTGCGTTGGTATCACCCCACTGGTGGGTCAGGTCGCTCTGGGGTCTCTCTCTATGAGCTCCCTCTCTTGTCCTGTTTCTTTTCTTCCCCTTCCCCCAGGCTCAACTTCATTTCCTAGATGCCTCCTCCAGCTTTCCTACCTCTTTTTGTCCCCTTAACTAAGTCTGTCTTCTCTGCTACCTCTAACCTCATCTCATGTAATTCATTGGACTTGATCTTGAAGGTCTTTTCCAACCCTAATGCTTCTGATTCCATTCAGTGATTTACTATTCCCAAAACGTAAAAACCAGAGGATTCATAATTCTGAGCTGCTGGAGATTTCTGCTAAGGAGCTGAACTGCAAGATGTGGCTTTGCAGATTCCAAGGCTTCCCTGACAGTAACCCAGGAGCAGAGAGAGCTGCCCGTTGGGTGAGGAGAACGTTGTTGATGGCTCCTGCTAGCAAGGCAGAAGCTGCCACCGCTCCCTGGCTCTACCCAACACGCCCCCTCGTTCTCACCACGGGGACTTGGGAGAGCAGAAGCAGGCTCCTGAAAGCTGCTGCTGAACATGGTGGCTAGTAAAGGGCACCTTATGTTCCCTGCTGCTTTATATAGGCTGCAGTTTTGCCCAACAGGCACTGTGCAATTCCTAAATGCCCAGGCAGGAAGAACTGGTTTGTAATTGAATGTAGATTCAAATAGAGCTCTGACACATCCTTTCTGTGAGGGGTTGGACAAGCTCTGCCATCTTTCTCATATTTAAATTGGACTTTTAACAGTCATATCTAGACATATCTAGTCGAATTCTAACCTATTCAAGGCTGGGCTCTTTGAACAATACCTTACATAAAGCACCTCCTCATGCAAGTTGAGGTGCTTATTACAGATAATTACTTATGAATAAGCCTTTGTCCCACAAAGCTTACAAGAGGCCGAGCTCATTCCACACAGCCTGATGAAATAAATCAGATGGCATTCACGTTCTGTTGGTCCTGACTTGACCTGAACTCAACCTGTCTGATATAAAGATGAAAATCTTTCCATATCATTATAAAGTCCCTTCAGCCATTCATCAGCTCTAATTACTAACTTCGTTACCCCCTGGCTAAGCAGCAAGCCAACTATTCATAATGGCTTTATAATAAAGCTGCCTCGTTCTCTACAACCCATATTCTTTGTTTTGTCACCTTCTTTGCTTTTAAGTGCTGCTTTAGTCAGAACAACAAGAAAAAGAGCAAAGCAAACACTTGTTCCCTGTTACTGCTCCCTCCACTTCCACTTGGAGGCCAGGTTGGCCTCACAACGTTCCTGCTCCTCTTCCCTGTGCAGCCACAGCTTAGTGTCCTGTATTGTCAGGGGCTGGAGGCTTTTCCATTTCCCCTCAGTCCCCTTTCCATGTGCAGGCATTAACAGAGTGGTGCCTCAGGCAGCCAGAGCAGACCTTTGTCCTGTGATACTTGTGTTTCCCAGGATATTTGTCTTCTAGCAGCCAGCATGTGGAGGTGACATTCCTTCAGATGGAAGTGGATAGGAAGTGATGGTACCTCTGTCAGGAAAGGTTCCAAGGCATAACTGCACTGAAGTGATGGCACCTCTATCAGGAAAGGTTCCAAGGCATAACTGCAGAAAGTGCATGGTTCAGGATTTCTCAAAGCCACTAAAAAAGTGGTGAAATATAGCCAGGGAAAAAAAAAAGCATTGCCTTGATATGAAAAGCTGTTTTTCAGCTGATAGTGCATGAGATCTCTCAAGAAAAGAAGCCAGAAGGCTTTCTGGGAGAATCCTGAGAAGCTGTGTACCTTCCCGTGAGCACAACTCGCCAGCTTCTTACCAAAGGGCTGCAGCATGGTCACATCCCACTCAGGTATCAACTCTGAGTCTTGGAAGCTGTTACCCTGAGAAGCAAGCTGGGGTGCTTTGCAGCTGCAGAGTGCTGAAATACCCTCACACCCCTGTGAGCCAGTCTTTGGCCCTAGACTGCCTTTGGGCGTTGGCACAAAGGTGTGCCAGCCAGAGGAAGATGGCATTGATTTAGTGTTTTAGAATCACAGAATGATCTAGGTTGGTTGTGACTTCTGGAGCTCAAAGCAGGTCTAGTTAGATCAGATTGTGTGGGGACTTACCCATTCCAGCCTTGGGAGTCAACAGAGATGGAGATTTTACAAACTCCCTGGGCAACCTGCTCTTATGCTTGGCTGTAATTAGTAGTTTCACCTTTTAAGCCTTAACCTGCTGCAGGGAGGGGAAAATATCTTTTTCTGCAGAAGCATCTGCTTCAGTGCAAGCATCACAAGAGAATGCAAACTAAGTTCTCTCTTGAATATTCTCTCAGCATGGCCTTTATATGCTGCTGATGAACAGGAAGTTCTTAGTTGTTCCTAGTGTAAGGAACATAGATCTAGTTGGCCTCTTAGTATAGATTTTCTTGACAGATTTCCAGTCATAACCCCTAAAGTGATTGAAAGCTTCCATCTGCGACTGGCCTCATGATGCACTTAGAGCCTTACCAAAGTCTGGAAGCACCAAAGTCTTGAGGCCAGGATGCCTGAAGCTCAGAGGATTACTGCACCAGAGAAAACTTGAAGAAGATCATTAGGACAAGAAGTCTGTTAAAATGTCAGAGTGCATTGTATACTGCACTCCTGAGCTCTGCTGGGGCCCCTTGGAATTTCTGTAGTAGAAAGTAATAAAAGAGATCTGCAGTGGGTTTTACCACTCTTTTGCTGCATTTCCTCCACTGTGAATGAAATGCATATTGTACTGCAGACTTTCTGCTTCAGCCTTCAGTCACACGTTCTTCTCTGGTCTCTCTCACCTTTGGTAAAAACAAAATCTTGCTTCCTGTGCTACCTCCGTCCCCTGGAGACTTAGGCTTTGGCAGATAAGCCTTATGGATCATGCCAGTGGAGCAGCTGGATCCATAAAACCTCAAAAAATACATGTTAGGAGTAACAACTTATTTCTTACAAGTAATTTACAGACGTGCTGGCTAATATTTCAAAGATTAGTAGAGGTATGTATGTTATGAAATTATGACAATGAATCATTGAGAAAGACAAGTTAGATTTTAGCTGTTAATCCTGCCTTCATTTTTTTCAAAGGTCTTGAAAAATTACTAAAAACCTAGTCTGGCTCTTGAGAGTTATCCAATGGGTAGATGTTAAAGAGCTTGGCAAATTTCAGGTGAAAATATGTTCCAGCATTTCAGCAAACTGATTATACTGCTATTTCTTCAGATCCTTTAGCACGTTGCAGCTTCTCTTGTTGACTGCTGTTCAAGGTTTTAAAGAGGCAAACAATGCTTAATGTGGCCTTTTGTCAGCAAAATCTGTTGGTGTTGTAGAGAATGTCCTGGTTGTGAGGAACTAGGGGGATGGCAACCTGGGAGTGATGCAAAGCCAAACTTCTCCCTCCGTGCTGTGTGTTTCCTACCAGTCCACAGTGAAGGAACAAGCAGAGGCTTAGGAGATGGGAGCCTGGTGATGAAAAATGACTGTGCTGCAGGAAAGATCACAGAGGCTAAAAGGAGAAGAGTTAAGAATCCTTTCTTGCTGCTTTTCTTTGGAGCAAGTGAAAAGGTCCTCGTGCAGATTTCGGTGCTGTTTGGAGGAGCCTGTGTTGATGCTGAAGAAGGAAAAGATGCTCACTATATTGTCAGAAGCTTCTTGCTTCATTTCTGGGAGATATGTATAGAAACTGCATGCTACTCTTAGGGACTTGGTTGTCTTTTTTTTTCTAGTTTGAGAAAACTGAGAGTGCTTATTGAAGTGAGGAGGCTGACAGTGTGTGCTGCTGTCAGGCCCAGTGGAGGCAGATGCTGCTGAAAGCTTCCTCCTGCAGCTTTGCCACCATTTCTACCTTAACTGGCCTGTGGAGCTGCCCTATTGCTCCTGGGTCCTGCACTGCTCCCATGTGCTTACAAAGTGCTTTGCAGTGGTGAGGAAGCCTCTGAAGGTCAGGAGGGTCTGCCAGATCAAAGGCATCCTGAAAGTTTAAGTATCGGTTTATAGGTTTCTTAATCATCTCTCTTTTCCTCCTCCATCCCTTTATTTGCTTCCTTTTGACTGAGAGTGACAAAAGTTATGAAAAGGCTGGAGCACCTCTCCTGTGAGGGCAGGCTGAGGGAGTTGGGGCTGTTCAGCCTGGAGAAGAGGAGGCTCTGGGGGGACCTTATAGCCACCTTCCAGTACCTGAGAGGGGCCTACAAGAAAGCAGGGCAGGGGCTCTTCATGAGGGTTTGTAGTGACAGGACGAGGGGTAATGGCTTTAAGCTAGAAAAGGGGAGATTTAGGTTAGATGTTAGGAGAAAGTTCTTAAATGTGAGCATGGTAGATCACTGGAACAAGTTGCCTGGACCAGTGGTGGAGGCCTCATCCCTGGTGTAATGGTTTGAAACCTGCTGCCCCTGGTGGGTGGAGATTTGAAACCCTAAACCAGGTACAAGCCTGAATGAAAGGGGCGTACACCTGTCCTATTCCCACTCCCCTTTTCCTGTCTTCGGGACTTCCTGCCAAGGTCTATAAAAAGGGGAGAAAGGCACGCCTTGCTCTCTTCCTCTTCTCTTTTCCTCTTGCTCCTTTGACCTTGCACCTGGGCACACGCTGCTCTGCTGCTCCCTGTGCTACACGTGGCCGTGGCCATCTTGGAGACCTGGGCCTGATCTACAGACTCTTCCCTGCCTCCATCCACGCCCAAGGATTGTGCATCCAGCTTCAATCCACCTCAATCCAGCGAGATCCAGCACCGGGGAGCCTCAGCACAGCATTTGGGTTTTGTATATTTGGAAGTTTAATCTTCCTTACCTTGTTGTTCCTACAACCCCCCTTCCCTGTTAAACCCCTACCCTTCTTCCTTTCTGTACCCTGTTAAGCCCCTTCCCTTCTTCCTTTCTGATCCCTGTTAAATAATATATTTCATTTTGTTAATCTTCAATTTGATGCAAGGTTTTCATTACCCCTGCCTTCCTTATTTACCTCTCTATCTGGGAAACTGAGGGATAAGGGAGGTGGGACACAGTTCTGCCTTCTAACCGGGACAGAACACCTGGAGACATTCAAGATCAGGCTTGATGAGCCTTTGAGCAGCCTGATGTAATTAGAGATGTCCCTGCTTATTGCAGGGGGCTTGGACTAGATGACCTTTAGAGGTCCTTCCAACCCAATATATTCTATGATTCTATGGTTCTGTGAATGTTCCTTCCCTTCACCTCACGTTCCCTCCTGAATCTCTCCCTCCCTGCCTACTCATTTGTACCTCTATTAGCCCTCACAAACATTTAGCTTGCTCCTTCAGCTCAGCCTCTCATCCTCCACCTGAGCTTGGTCAGGGTTTGACTTGACTGGACTGGCCATCTGGCTTTCCCCACACATCCATCTTCCACAGCTTTTGCATCTTGTGACTTTCTCAGATTGCCCCAAACCCCGTGGTGCTGGAGCTGCAGGAACCGTGGGGAGCCATTAAACTGAAATGAAAACTGGTTAGTTTTGTGTGGCTGACCCAGTGGCCCCCAAGAGAGGTGGCAAGTCCCAGGCTGCTGGCCTGGCAAGTTCGGGAGAGGGCAGAACCACGTTCCTGCACATGAGCCCTTTGGGGCTGAGCCTCCAAAACTTATTCTTCTTCATTGGCCTTTTCTTTTTTTTTCTGGTGAAAGTGCTCCCTAAATGAGCATGCTTTGTGCACAGTCATAGCCCTGACCTTCAAGTAAACTGCTCCAAACTACAAGCAACAGACTTAATATGAGTCATTTATAAAGGCAGAAAATCCAGTCATCCCCATTATGTGCTGATTGTAACTTTGTCTGCTGGGGGCTGGTGATCTCAGTAGCCAGTAGAGTTTCTGAAGTAATAACTATCCATTTAATTGCTTTGAAATAAATCTTTTGGGCTGTCCAGCAATTTTAACCCTTGGATTTATTTAGGATGTGTTACTTCACCAAAGATTCCTGCAGTCTGATCCTTCTCTATAATTTCAGCCTGGGAAGTGACAATAAAAGTAAGGATTACAGCAATGCACATTAGTCTGTTTATACTCTTAGGGAAGCCGTGCTACTTGATATGATCAGGAATTAATTTGATTAGTCATGTAGACAGCAGTGTGAGGGCAGCGTGTGCCGAGAGCCACGCTTGTGCAAGCTGATTGACTGACTTCATTGCAATTGCCTCTGATGGAAAGTTCAGTTTGACCTATTTCCTTAAATTTTCCTTCAAGCCAGATGACTCAGACCTTTCTGGAGCCAGGGCAGACAGAGCACTGGCTATGGGACAGTCCTTGAGTGCCTGTGACAGGGAATGGAAAGCCTTAGACCTCTGGGATTTCGTGATAGTCATGTCTATCCCACACACAGTGAAGGATTTCAGGATATCCCAAGTGGCCAATCTAGAAAGACTGAGGTTTCCTCAGGTGTCCAAAGTTGATTGCCCAAGATTTTCAGGCACTGGCTTTTTTCTCAGCTGTGCTTCTTTTATTCCCATCTTGAGACAGGTGCAATTTTTGAGGAAATAGCACAAAAACTATAGTGACATCATGAAAGCTGATGTCCATGACCTGCTTCACTGAGCTTTATTTGCATGGAAGAGCCTCCAGAAAAGGCTGTTCCAGGTCGTCAGTTTGTCACGCACTGGAAACTTGATCGGTGCCACAGTTTCAAGTTTCTCCATTGCATATTATAAATTCAGGGCTTCTGCTGTATTTCCCATGTTATTGTAAGTCAAACATTTGATTTTGTACAAATTAATGTTCTTGTTCTGAAGCAGTTGTAATGCATATCTCTGGAATCCTCTATTGCTGCCTCTGCTTTGCTTTTCTAACATAGTTATACTTGGAGCTAACAAAACCATGAGTGCCTTATTTCTACAGCACAGAATCCCATCATGGTAGTGGTTGGAAGGGTCCTCTGGAGATCATCTCGTCCAATTCCCCTGCTCCAGCAGGTCACCCACAGCAGGGTGCCCAGGATCATATCCAGGTGGGTTTGGAATCTCTCCAGAGGAGACTCCACAGCCTCTCTGGGCGGCTGCTCCAGGGCTCTGTCAGCCTTACAGGAAAGAAGTTCTTCCTTATGTTCTGATGGAACCTCCTGGGTTCCAGTTTGTGCCCATCACCCCTTGTCCTGTTGCTGGGCACCACTAGAAAGAGTCTGGCTCCATTCTCTTGACCCCCACCCTTTAGATGTTGATCAACGTTGATCAGATCCCCTCTGAGTCTTCTCTTCTCCAGGCTGAGCAGCCCCAGGGCTCTCAGCCTTTCCTCCTCACAGAGATGCTCCAGGCCCCACAACATCTTCATAGCCTCTGCTGGACTCTCTCCAAGTAGCTCAGTCCCATATCTGTAGGAAGTGGTATAAAACTAACCTATGATGTGGGAGCAGTTCTGTCTGTTTGCCACCCAGAGGTGGCCAGTACTTGACTTGATTTACTCTAAAGGCTTGGACAACTCCTTTTGCCATGGCTTGGAGCATTTCTGACCAGAATAAGTCAGACCCAGTTTTCCCCCAGGGCCTTGCTAGGCAGACAGGCACACTCTGACTTCTCCTCTCACTGGGGTTTTTAGCATGCTCTGGGGGAACACAGCCTTGTGAGGAATCACAGGTGGAGCCAGGTACCTGAGTGTGGGTTTGGTCTTGTGGGGGTTTAAAAAGTATTTTTCTGTGCCTATATATAAGAGAGTTTTGGTTTTGATGGGAGGAAAGCAGAAGGTGCAGGGCTTTTTATGAGCAGAAGGAAAAAGGTATTGGAGGGGGAATGGTGGTGAAAATCCAATGTGTGTTGGACTTTTTTCTCTCAGTGTCAAGCAGGGAAAGCTGCTGCATGTTCTGTCTTCACACCACCAGTGGTGTTGGGTTTTGGTGTGTGTTAAGATGAGCAGCCACGTGAATTGCTGAACTGCCCAGGCAGAACTTAATTCAGATTCTTCTTTGGTTTCAGTCTCGCAACTGCACTGAGGGTTTTGGAACTGGTTTTTGTTGACTTCAAGGTTGCAGCTATATCTAAACTGAGAGTGCAGGAGTGCTACTGAGTGCCACTTAAGATACTATCTGCTGCTCTATCCTCTGTCTGTTATCAAGGTAAAAACTGGTGTAGGCTTCCATTCCCCTGGAAAGCCAGTTATGCAGGATCTGCAAAGCTCTCCAAGCAGAGCCCTAGAAGCCCAGGGCAGGCCACATCTAAATGAGATACAAAAATTCTGAGTGGATTTTCTAAGATGGGCACTAATGACCTCGTTAGGACCGCAGTG
>NW_008587831.1:0-17404 GCF_000691845.1 Merops nubicus
TATTATTATTCTTCCCCTATATCAGGTCCTACTTCACATTTGTATGTTCTTGCCCTAAATCAATTATCTGGGAAAAAAAAAAAAAAACAGCAGGATAAAGTTTTTGGTACATCCTGAAAACTGATAGAAACAGAGAATAGATTCAATATGGGTTGGAATGGCCTTCCTATCAACACCTTTAAAATTCTGTATCAGTTGAATATTTTATCCATTGTTATATACCTTAACACCCATTTCCTTTCACTTCAGAGTATCAGTTGCACTTTTATTCTCTGCTCTAATTGTTTCAAATCTTTCCAAGGAGCTACCAAAAGAAAAGCATACACATGCAAACACTGAAGATCACAGAAGACCAGAGATCTCTAAGAATTAATTTTGTTCAAGACATAATAATATCATTATTCTAAACAAAGGCATAAAACATTCACAAGTTATTGTGACTTGAACCAGCAATTAGCGCTTCGTTATCTGAAGTAATGAGAGAATGTGGTTAAAATACCAAGTCCTTAGCACTCTGCCTACGGGAATATCCCTCTTAAAGAGAAATACAATATTAATTATGCAAACAAAAATATGTATTGTGTTTTAAAGCAGATGTTCCTAATACATCACAGGAAAAAAAAAATTTGCTATGCTTAAAGTTTTCTTTTCTTGGTTATGTTAATTTGTCCATGGCTTATCGAACAAATGAACACAAATAAAAATAGACAATGACCAAATAAACAAGACTGACCTTTTTCTATGTTTGATAGTCTTCAAGTAATATTGTCTTCAGATTACTTTCATTACCCACAGACACAACAATAGGCATCACAGAATTTTATTTTATGATGAAGCAGCAGCAAGATCACATCACCTACAGGGCACAATGTACATGTATATTCAAGCATTCTCACATTGAAGACTGTATTGAAATCTTAAACCAAGATACCACTTTTCTTATGCTCTTTTAAAGAGCAAAGTGTTCACTGTAGGTTTAGGCTGGAAAAAAATAGCATCAGTAAAGATAAATTGCTCCTCCTGCTTCTCAATTACAAAAGTGAAGAGACAGTAGATACGAAACAATCCCACTTGAAAATCCTATTGATCAGGGAAGATGCTGTGACTGAAAGATTAGATTATATATTTAATACTTGATTAATACCTTTACCCCAAATGAATAGCTCTTGGAGGCTTCAGTTACTGTAAAAATGTCAGATACTTTACACATCCTGTGGGGAGTGCCCTCTCAGAATCTCTTTTTCTGTATACAGTCACTTTACATCACACATTTGACTTGTCTAAGGCAATTCCATGGATTTTATACAAAAACAATGCAATCGGTGAGCCAGACTATGGCTCTGTTATCAGACTGCTATGGCAGGGAGCAGAGAGGTGAATTGCCTCAGAGGCAGTTCATGTTTATTTCTTAGGAGAACAGAAGTTGTCAGAATATTTCTGTGGGTCCTGGAAAGACCTGCAAATTAGCACATTTCCCTTCTGTAGACAGAATGGCTGCTTCAGGCTATGGCAGCCTCTCTCCTTGACATGAAAGGAGTCAGCTTCCTCGGGTGAAAAGAAACTCACCTAATGGAGGCAGAGATACATTTGGGCAGGATTTGCCTTGCTTTTAGTATCACAAAGAAATGGAAAAAGAATCAAGAAAAACCCTCACAAATGTTTCTATCTGCACTCTGCTCATATTTGGGCCATGCTTCTGTCAAGCAGCAGCAGATGTACAAATAGGAAAATCACAAGAAAAGACTAAATAAATAAAAGAATATCAAGGAGAAATTGTTCAGTCCTAATACCACAAGGCATCTATATATTAAGAGACATTTATGGCCATTCTCCACTGATGATTAGGACTTCAGTTCTCAGTAGGTTTTGTGGTTTGTTTGGGTTTTGTAGTGAGGGAACAGACCACACAGCTATTCTGCTCTTCCTTTCTGTATGTGCATATAGGCCTAAAGTGATCACCCAGGGTGTGTTTTTTATTACCCCTCTCCAGATGGTGATTATTTAATATGTCTATTACACTGAAATCACCTAAAATGGATTAACATTATACAGAAACACAGCTGTATGAAACAGTGACACTGCTATCACCCTCACAAAAAGCTGATAATTGCAGATAAAGACATACAGCACATTTTTCCTTTAATAATGCCATGAATCTGCCTGGTTTAGGAGGTTTATATATCTTCATTATCATAGCACCTGAACACCTCATTTGGATTAGAGGAATGGAAGGGAGTACCTAGATTATCAATGATGTTTATTTCATGAGGCACCAAGAATACTTGCGAAACAAGACAAAGTACTGCGGTATGTACTAAAAGGCCACAAACTGGAGATACAAAGTGGCATATAAAGAGACCAAAGGTGCTTGAGGATGTTTCCAGGGCCACACAAGAGCAATAAATTTGTTAAATAAAAATATCAGCTGCTGTGTACTGGAAATGGTTTAAAAAGGAAGGTGATAATAAAAATGTAACATATCAATGTGACATGTGGCAATTGAAGTGGGAATTAGTTTAGCTTAATTTTGAGCTAAGGAACCAGATATATCAGTCCTGAAAGTTTTTATAATCACAAAGACACCTGCAGATTTTCTGATTTTTCTGTATTGCTTGACTTCTCTACAGATTAGAATGAACCCAGCTGTGGTTTGGCACAGGTCAACTACATTCTTCCAAAATACTCCTGGGTTTGATCCAGATATTTGCTCAGACCTGAGACAATTTCCAGTAGGCAGTCTGGAAATGGCCATCTTTTTCTCATAGAACTGCTGAGGTGGGAATGAACCTCTGGAGATCATCTAGTCTAACCACCCAGCTCAGAGCAGGATCAGCTGGAGCAAGTTGCTCAGGGCTGTGTCCAGTCAGGTTTTGAACATCCCCAAGGCAGAAGATCCCACAGTCTCTCTGAGTAACCTGTTCCAGTATCTGATCAAAATCAGAGTAAAAAGCTTTTCTTAAGTTTAAACAGAATTTCCTGTGTTTCAGTTTGTGCTTTTTGCTTCTTGTCCTGTCATTTGGCACACCATTGAGAAGAGTCTGGCTCTGTCACCTTTACTTCCCTAGACACCCCTAAGCCTTCTCTTCTCCAGGATGAACAGCATCAGCATTCCTGTATATAAGACGCACCAATCCCTCCATGATCTTAGTGAGCCTTTGATGGACTTGCTCCAACACATTCATGCCTCTCTCATACTGGGGAGCCAAGGTCTACATCCAGCCCTTCAGATGTGGCTCACCAGTGCTGAGTAGAGAAGAAGGATCCCCTCCTTTGACCTGCTGGCAATGTTTTTCCTGCAATAAAACAAGAATGTGGTTGAATTTTTTTTCAGCCCCAGAAACACAGAAATCTGAGTCTGGGCTGCAGATGAGATACCTCTTCCTATTGAGATCCAGAGCAAAAGGCAAGAACATTTTTCAACAGCTAAGGAAAGTGATTGGTGGAGGTTTTCACAAAGACTTACTTGATCCTACTGAGAACAAATCTTCCCAGGCTCCTTCTACAGACAGCAATGAGAAACCAGCTGTAATTGAAGGGTAGTTTAGTGCAGAAACTTAATGCATTTACTCTACATATACGAAGGATAATTTTTCTACATTAAGTACAGAAACTGCCCAACAAGATTACCCATACTAGATGGGAGGAGTAGTCAGTAGGGTCAGAAGCAAGTATGAACATGGTATCAATACAGAAAAGACAACAGTAAGGATATTGGCTGGATCATGATGAGATGTAATCTTCAGTACAAGCTCAGTTAGTAAGCAAAAATATCTGTGAGTCTAAGTAATTGTTATGAATTATATTTTTTCATGACAGACTTGTAGGAATAGCATCTACCCTGGATGCAAGAGATTAGGTTCTAGGCTATCTTCCTCCTAAAGGAATTCAAGCCTGTTATCTCCTACACCAAACAGCCACATTAGAAAATCTCTAAATAAAAAAAGCACAAGTCATGGGTCACAATGCAGAGTCATTTTATTGCTAGCTAAATACACTCATTTCCAGAATCAGACTTAGTTGCTGAGCCCACCTCTCTTTCTTTAGCTACAGAGACATAAATGTGTCCAAAAGTATATGCAGAATATTAAACCTATGACAGACTTGCAGATCAGCTCCACTTCCAAGGTTAGTAAATTCAGGGAGATTAATGATCCTGTGATGAAAAGTTTTTTCATGTATGCATAGAGGTCATATGTCCAGGATACAGCAGACTGGACTACTGCAGACCTAGTGTCTGTGGCTTACTGAAGCATATTGACAAATCACAGCTAAAATTGAAATTCCATCTGCATAGAACAGGTATTAAGGTCTCTATGAAAAAAAAGGTAGCAGAGAGTTACTATCATCATCTTGTTTTCTGATCTAATAGGCAACCTAAAGAGCTATTTGCTGACACTTACCCATATAGTATGCTGTTTTATTGCTGCACTTTGCATGCTATTTTTTCTAAGCACACAAGTTAAATACTAAAGCTCTCCTCAACAGAGTACCACATGATCTGTCTCAATTAAAGTAATAGTAACATTTTCAAGACACAACTGTCATTCATATTGTAAAACTAAAAGAAAGGCTGAAAAAAAGATCAATACAGGCTTCATAGATCTGCTGTACAGATAAGCAGGTCATCCCACCCTCAATCACACAGCTTGTCAATAAGGCTGGTTGTATTACTGAACAACTACAATAACAATGCAATTCTTTCAAAAGAGTAAGAATGTGAAACATAAGAATAGACTGTGTGAAATTAGCATATTAGAGCTTCAAAGCTCCCCATAAGCATCCTGTGAGCTAGGTAAAAAGCCACCGCCATTTACAAGTTGGGGATTCTGCAAACTGGGAAAGTTAGTAAGCTTCCAAAAACCAAGAGTAGACTCAAGCTTTCACTTTGGCTTCTCTGCCCAGTGCACACTAGAACAAACAGCACGAGCTCTCTAGCACAGCAGATCTGAATATATTAAAACAATGTACTTAAATTCAGTCAGGTATGGAGTTATTGATACTCTGCCAGGACATTTAAGCCTTCATTCTAGAAATACTTACTGCAATTTTTTTTTATATGAAAATGAAAAAATAGGAGGGAAGTTCATTTGTATTTTAGCAATGATCATGAACTATAAATAATGGGATCAGCTCTTAGTAGAACACACACAGAGAGCCTTTTCCACAGACAGAAAAGTAAGAGCAAGAACCTTACAAGTTACAGAAAATGTGCTCTGATTTATTTTCACTATGTCATAAAGAGCCCACCAAAATAAAATCAGTCATCTTGGAGATAAAATGTTTGAGTGATCCTTTTATAGCCTGTGTTCTTAGTTGTACCTCACAATCCAAGCAATGCAGACTATTCATCTGCAATAGTGCTTGGTGAAAAAATGACTGATATGCTGAAAAACAGAAACTCACAAATAGGAATTTGACCATAGTAATTTGTATTCATACAAGGTCTGTTGTTTTTCTTATTGATTAATGAACCCAAAAATTTCAGAAGTTTGATCTTTTTTCTTTTCCTCCTTTTTTCTTCCCCCTGTGTTTTTTAATTTTTATTGACTGTTGTTCATCTAAGGGAAACATCATGCAGAATAAATATCTGCACATACAGTTAGTTTACGTTGTGTATAGTAGAGACAGCAAATTCTCCACACTAAAAATCTCCCAAATAAACTGAAAGGTAAAAAATTTCTCCATGAAGGGGATTGATACCATCATCAGACTTGATAATTTGATATTTCAGTGAAGCATATTGGATGTTGTGCCCCACACCATGCATATACTTGCCTGACCCAAATGCTTGTAGCAAAAGGGTCATTTGCTGCTAGAAAAATGGCTTAGTAGGACGTGAAGATGATACTATAAAATTTGCACTTTATTAATAATAGCCCTTTTTATAGATACTGAGATCAAGAACAAAGCAATAGGCTGTGTGCAGGCACCACTAATACAATTTTAAATCAGGCTGCACAAGATGTAATTGAAGTTCCTTTACATAATAAAATTTATCAAAATTGCTTAGTTATAGATATGTTTAGTACAATTAAAAAAAAAAAATTAACCTGGTAGAATTTCAAACCTAAATAAAAGATTGAAAGTTTCTTTATAGAAAATAAGATTAATTTAAAAATTCTAGATTAAAGTTTGTTGATTAGAGGCTACAATTTTAGGAATATCTGTATAATAAAAATATATTATAATGGCAATCATTAAACTTTGTCAGGCTGAACACTGAGAAATTCTTGCTAAACAGGACATTTGTGATTGAAATGAAATTTCTATGAAATAATCACAGTAAGATAACTAAACGGTACAAGACCAAACCACATCCTATTTTAATATTTCAGATAATGTCTGATACTCCTCAAGATACTGCACTTTATACGGGCAATGAAATTCATTAATTAATCCTTTAGATGACATGTTCATCTTCTGTTTAGTCTATGCTTAATATTCACCTATTCACTTTGTTTCGCACACCACTAAAATATTTCAGCTTTAGTTCCTTCATTTAATGCATTCTAGTCAGGAAACTCTTTTATCACTTACCTATCAATATATTACTGGCTTTGTTTCTAATGCAGCTCTTGTTTCTCATTAAACCTAGTTCAATATCAGAGGCAGCTCTATCACAGAAGCTGATACAATTTCTCTAGTTCCCCTTACACAATCCATTTCAAATTTACTGTTTTGTACTCTGAAAGACAAACTGTTCAATGTCTCTCTCTAGAAGGAATTTCATTCTTTATCACTCTCACTACTGCTTTAAGCCATGCAACCTTCTGAAAGGTCATTTTGTACAAAAGCTGCCAAAATGCTGTTAGATAGTCCCTAAAAGATGACTGATAATAATCACGCTAGAAAATTTAATTAATTTTATTAAATACTTTTTCACTGTTTTACTTACAAAAGTTTGTTTTCATTGTGTGGTTTTTTTTTTTTTTCATTCTTTTTAAACAGGAAGATATAAAATTAATTTCAATTCCTCTGAATCTCTTTAATGTTGGTTAATAACTGGTAAATGCTCCATCATTCTTTACTGTTTCATCAATATTCTCTGATGTCCTCTTCCCAAGCAGAAATCCCTAATGCTCGCTTTTATGAATGTCAGCCATCAGCTTAAAAAAATGTCATAGGTATTCAGTGAAACATTACAAGTTTTTTAGGTTGAATCACCAGTTTTTTATTCCCCCTCAACATCAACTAAGAAGTTCCATGCTACTGTACTGTGGTATAGGGTCTTTCTTACCCCACAGAGGAATTAGTAAACACAGTAAGAAATTTTTATGCTTACTACCTGGCATTTCCACTCATTGATATTTTCACTACTTGGCATTTGCTTTTTTATAAGTACCTGAGTGAGCTGACCTTCATATCGTTATTTAAATTCTGTAGAGAAATAATTCCACATCACCTAAAATTTTTCATCAGTGCATGATACATGTACATAGGGCATCCAAGTTAATCCGGAATGAACTAGCTAAATAAATAAAAATATGAAGTTCTGAGTCACAGGGAAAGGAAAGAGTAAGGAGATTTGTAGTAGGTGTTGGCAAATTTCACTGTCCTATGTTAATGATTTTCCTGTCAATACAAGGAGTGATGAAATTCAGAACTTTGGTTAGCCTCTGCTGTACAGTGCAATTAGCTCCATTTGTTACTAAGTAGAAACAATCAGCCATGTGGCACGGTGACCACGTGAGCTCCTTTCCCTTCATCTTCTTCTAGATAATTGTGAAAACATGTTCTGACTAATACAGGCTCTTTCAGTGGCATTCGGCTGGCTACTGTTTAATACAGGCTGTCAATTTAATGATGCTATATGGTGGGCTTTTTGTACAGATGACTGTTCTTAGAGAAAAAAATAGATACATTCGGGTTGGCTTTAAATTCAGTGGAAGGAGAACGCATTTCCTGGAAACATTCGCTCTGCAAAGGCAATTACCTTCTTCACAGAAAGGAAATAAATTTTTTTTTTTAAACTCTTCTTTTGTTCTCCTTTATATAATTTCTGTTCAACTTGTATAACATCAAAATTATAAGACTTCATTTAAAGTAACTGAGTCAGAGTAGTATGGGATTAAACTCTATGGGGGATGAAAGCATTCTTCACTTTCATCCGATTCCTAGAACCTGAAGCACAGAATGATTCCAGATGACAGGCTTTCAAGGGAACATGAGAAAGGAGAAGGAAACATTGCCTGAAGAAAAGCAGAAATAATCTTTGTGAGAAAGTTCAGCCACAGCTATGCTTAATAATAAATAGAACTCAATTAGTAACAGAAAAAAAAGAATGAAGCAGCACATATAGCCAGTGATTTAGTTATATACGGTAGTCCTTAGCTGTATTCCTACTGAAGAGAACAGCAAAAATTCCCTTGGCTTTCGGTGTAGAACAGTGAGCCACACATCTGATATAAAAATATGATGGTTTACTTAGACTGTCCTATATCACAACCAAGCTAAGAACATAATGCACTGGGATTTTTTATTTATCTCCTGTGTCATTGGTCTCTACTTGTTTGTACACATTTCTCTGTTTAATCTCCCAAAAAAAGGCATGAGAGTGGGACCAAGATTAGTTTTTTGGTAACTACCAATATGATTCCAACACAGAGCTGGAAGGAACTGCCAGCACGTTTCAGTTTTCAGCACTTTCCTACTTCAGGTAGTTTTTGCTTGCAAACCACTATTGATCTAAGCAAATGCCATAGCTGATCTGACCAGAGATGCAGAGAGCTAGGAGAAGGTACTCTCAGTCAAAACCACCTTTTTTTTTTTTTTTTTTTTTAAATGGAAAAAGCAATTTCAAGCAAAGTTTTAAGAGCTATATTGCAGCTTAGCTGTCTCTTCCTTACGAAATAGCACGTGCAGAAGAAACAGCTCATTTCTGCTGTGTCTTTGGTCTTAACATAATATCCTAAACAATCTACAAAGTGGCAGACAATGATCTGACCTACAACTAGTAGAGTATGAGATACCCTGTAGCTGTAGCAGATGCATTCATTTAAATAAGTTTGCATTAGCAGCATGGCACTCAAAGTCGTATTGGGCCTGGCTGAGCCGATTTTCCCATCGCAGCCCTCCTGGTGCAGTGCCTTTGTGCTAGGAGCTAGAAGGGTGTTGGTAACACCCACACTGTGACTACCCCTGAGCAGGGCTCGCACAGCACCAAGGCTCTTTCTAACATTCCCCCCACAATGTGGGGGGGAAGTGGCGGAACTTTGGGGTGAACATAACCAGGACAGCTGATCTGAACTGACCAAAGGGATATGCCACACCACATGACATCAGCTCAGCTATAAAGCTGGTACAAAGGAGGGGCAGGGGGGCTACTCCTTGCTCCTCCAGAGCAACTGCTACATGTTTTGGAGCCCTGCTTCCCAGAAAAGGGCCAAACATTGCCTGTGGGTGGGAAGTAAAGAGTAAGGAAGAGGGTAATATAGCAGCTTGGTGAGCATCTGGCGCTCAGCCAGGGTTAACTCACCACAAAAGCATAGATCCTTGTATACTTAATGCTGAGGATTTGTTTGAAAAATAAATATCTCTTCAGTATCAGACAGCAAAGCCTTCTGATGACCACTTGCCCAAATAGGAAGGATATTATCATTAATGGGGAACACATGAGCCAGATCCTTCCCTCTGGGCCTAGATCATATGCAAGAGATCCAAGGTGGTCCAGCACTGGAGGAACGAGTAGACCAAGGTATTCACTCACAACACATGATGTAGCAAAGAAAGGGGCAAGTCAATTCCAAAAACAGGCCATGGAGGAAGGAAAGACACAGGCAATCAGTTCAATCCAAATCATATAGTAAGAGGCAGGAGAAAGCCTCATAATTCCTCTCCTGTCTCAACCTTGTCCCACTGTTACTCAGAACTCTACTTACTGTGAAGAGTCAGAGACCCCCTTCCAACAAGCAAAATCTTCACACAGCACATCCACTACAGAAGCAAACCCCCCAACCCCACTGCCATTGGAGGCAGTTCTTACAGAGGTGGCTTCTTGCCCTAGCCCCAAGTTAATGTGGAAGGCAGGGGCACCTGGTGGTGATCTCCTAATCAGTTCCCATCCAAGGCTGACTAGGGCCTGGGTGAAAACCAATGAGGAGGGTCTTTCTTGGCTGGTTGTGGCCATCATCCATACGCCAACCCTCATTCAGGGCTGGGGGTTTAACCCCAGCACTTCATGAAGAGACTTTGAACTGAAGTTAGCCACTAGTACCATTAATGGTGATTAGCGAATCCCTAGCTGTTACATGGTGAGATGCTCTGAAGCTATGAAAGCCTCCTACTGAAGGACAGCCATCGGCAAACTACGTAGCCATTCTCAGTCAGTTGAGCCAGGGCTAGCAGGAGCCTTAACAGGCATGCACATCTCCCATATTGACTCACAGGCTGGATCCCATCAGCAAGGTGAGTGTTACCCATGCAAAAATGATATCATCTCTGATAGCAGTGCTGAGCCCTAGATACATTTTCCCTGTTTCTTAAGTCCAGCTGTGGTATTTAGCAGAGGACTTTAGAGACCTAATGGCTTAATGGTTGGACTTGATGATCTTAAAGGTCTCTTCCAACCTAAAGGATTCTATGATTCTATGATCATTTGTTTTTAAACACATTTCATAATTGGCACTAGGAATTTAACAATACAAGGCTAAACAGTTTGGCAAACTGAATGTGCTTGTTTCATTTGAAAAGACTGAAGTTATTCAAACATTTAATGAAAAAATTCAACCACAGAGCCAACATCTTTCGAAACCATCCTGGAAAACAGCCATAAATGCTTGAAGCACATGGAAAAATACATTAAAAAAATAATATATTGGAGAATGGGTGAGAAAAAATGTTTTATTTCAGATATATTTCTTTCATATAATTTTTTCTTCTGTAATTCAATATTAATGGAATTGCACTATGAACATAGTTTACTTTTTTTACCTATTAACTATTTAATAAAATGTGACTCTGCATAAAGAAAAGGAAACATTCTAGGAGCTTTGATGTTTAAACCTACACAGTACCACGTAGAACCACACAGAATTACAAGAGGACTTTAAATAAACTGGTTTAGGTATGGGAATCTATGAATCTGGATTAGAGGCTACCCAGTTTAATTTCTGAAGTTTCCTAATCAGTTACAGGAATCAGTCTGAAAAGCACACCACACACACAGAGGCATGCAGGAAGGCTTTCAACATCCATACTAGTTCGTTACCCTCCATGTCTCCACAGTTTCCCTACTAGTGCATGGACATTTCATAAACAAATTTTAGCACAATACAAAGCACACCAATACTGCAGAGAATACATCAATTGATTTTGATGGACTCAGTTTTACCCTTCATGTTAGTATAAAACAAATATTCTGGACATTAAAAGTCTTATCAATAATGCAGTGTATGAAAAGTATGAACTTCATAACTTAACATGAGTGAATAAATGGCCAAGTGTTTCAAGCTAAAGATCAAATATGTCTTGGTCAAACTAGAGTGCCCATCTTCAGAGAAGGCACAGAAGATGGCTAATCAATGGAAAACGTATCAAACAGACTCAGGACTAGTTCTCCAGAGTTGTCAGTCATACAGCATTATGTTCAGACAGAACAACACTGTACCGAAAGCAATGATGGGTTCTGCAGTTGCTCTAAGATGTCGTTGGTAATACCAAAGCATAGTTTACTTCTTCTGATGGGTGGCTTTAATGGTAAATTAAAAGTGACAGTTGGGTGATGGAAAGAACATTGGGATGCCACAATCACAGAAACTGAGGACTAATTGTGATGAGTTTCCAGTCTTGCTTTGGCAATTGTTTTCTCCGAAAATGACATCTACAAAAAAAGAGACTCGCTAGAAGGCAGAACAACAAAACAGACAAGGATCTCTCTACTAACGCAAGATTCAGGTCACCTGCCTAAAATTTAAGGACATACTAAGCCATATATATCAATGGCAGCCACAACGATCACACTACTGTGTGACCCTTCAAGCAAAATCTAGAACAAACTAAAAAGCAGACTTAAGGTGCTGTCAAAAGCAGTGAAGGCTGGTGTGAAGAACAGTGTAGAGCAATCAGCAACAATTTAAGTTCAGCTGCAGCAGTTAGAGCTGGATATCCACACAGATGAATACCAAAAGGATAAGCAAAGAAATATGTCACCTTGTGAAGAAAAGTTTCCCAAAGGGAAAATCTTGAATTGGAAGACCACTGAAATATTATAATGACAAAAATAACAGGACATCAAAAAGACTAACTAGTACTGAGATAACACCACTATCACAACACAAAAACTGGTTTGATAAATAGCAGAGCAGGCATTGTTCAGAATCAGCTACATCAGTAAAATCACATGTCAAAGAGAAAGAAAAAAAAAAAAAAAAAAACAAAGTAACTATACGAATTCATCTATCTCAACAGTAATGCATCAGATAAAAGGAAAAGCTCAATATGAAGTGACATACACAGGAGAAGTTGAAAGCAAAGATATACAAAACATCTGGACTTTTAAAACAAACTTAAAATGTCAAACATAATCTCACTGTTAAGATGCAGTTATGAAAGCTGGAGAACTACCATTAGAGAGTAAATCAACGTCTGAAATTAACTACAAATTGCTGTGGTACTGGAAAGAAAGACTTTGCCTTTCAACAAAGAGAAATGAGAAACTAGCAACCACGTTTTCTGCATCAAGTGAGACTGGAATTATTTGAGGCATCTATACTGGGTGCTTGACACAAAAGAGTCCCCCCAGTGAACTTGGTAAATGGAAACCAGCTGATAGGAAGTGATACAAACACAAGAGAAACCTTAAGAAAAGCCATTAGCAGCAATGGCCCAGCACAAGAGTCAATCTCTGCTGTAGAGAGAAAGTAGAGGAGGTAGCAAATGGCCCAGAGGAACGGGAAGGACCCACACACCAGTGCTGGCACTGGGTGGGCTTATCACAGTGAGTAATCACCATTCAGGTAACAAACTTTATGTCTACCATGTTTTATATAATACCAAACAGTTTAGAAAAACAACTAGCGTGTGTTTGTGGCTCAAAATTGTGGTAACAAAAAAAAAAAAAGGTCTATAAAATGTTGTCTGAGTTTTCATATGAAATGCAACGTGACACATTCAATCAAGATGCATCCATCAGAGCAGAGCATGCTTCATTATAAGCCCTGGCATTACCCGACGTTCTTTTCTCTGACTCAGGGTAATTGTCACAATCTGTGATCTGTCATGCAAAATGCTTCAGACAAATGTATTTGTAAACAAAAGACTTGGTAGTACACTGTTATTTAGGCAGCTGGTGTGCTACAGGAATCTCTCCGAACATGAAAATAAACAGGTTTGGTGGTAATTGATAAATAAATTAAGTCCAAATCTCACTTTGATTTCTCAGTTACTGGGTGTAGCAAATTACCTTCAGACTAAATAACACAAAGGTGTCCCAAACAGAGGTTTGGGCATCCAAAAGTCAGAACTGTTCTATTCTAACTCTGCCAGCCCAGTGCACTGTGACTATATTTGCATTCATACGCTAACAGTAAGTGCATTTGCATGCTACAATGGTGTCTTTCATCATTTAAATTAGATCACTAATTGAGTAAAAATACATTTTCATTTTAAACTTCAGCTATTTGTGAACTGGTCTTGTTTAACAAGACCTAGAAAATGTAGCTCTTCCTTCATAGTATGACCCATTATCAGTCCCATTTGAGAAGACAGATAAAAGGAAAGTAAAACCAAAGAAAGAAAAAAGCATATTTGCTCATTTGCTTCCTTTTCATCACGTAATTTACAACTGTAAAATTGCCTTAAGTTTAATAAAAACTGGGAGCTAATAATGGCTTTAAGATAGAAACCCAGAGCTACACATCAATAGAAAATCAAAGAAAGAGGTCAATTGCAACTCTTTAAAAAGAGAACTCTGTCCCTCTGTCCATCTATCCACTATTGTAAGGATTATATTCTTACCAGCCCAGCTACTCAGTAACTCATAGATGCATTCAGTACATGACAGAGCAGCACGTGCACCGCACAGTATATGCAGCAGGTGGCAAGCATTGAAAGTACTGTCAGTAGCCACACACTTTTCATTTGTGTGTTCAAACACATTTAATGCTGACTCTCTGCAGACACAAATTGCCATGTACTGACACCATGCCATCAAATGCTTTTGTTCCCTTCCTATATGTCCTCTCAGTTGATTTGATGGAATATTACCTCTCCCAGATTTTTACATCTAACAGGGTTAATTTGTTCCTTAATATCTCAACTTAAAGAAAAAATTCCACACACTCAGAAACTGTGTCATGCATACAATAATAACGACTAACAGACATGTTCACAGGAAAGCAAAGAAAATTAGAGAGGGGGGGAGGAAGGAGAAACAGAAAAAAAACAGAAAAAACAAAAAAAAAAAAACAGAAAAAAACAGAAAAACAAAAAAAAAAAGAGCAAACAGTGTGTGAAAGTTTTAATTCTTGGCAGTGAGTTATATAAACTATAAAACACTACCAGACTAGCTGTATTGTAAGTATCTTTATTGGTCAACAGAAGCTATTTCCTTTCTCATTTTCATCTTTACTGAGGGCTATTATATTTTACATTCCTTATTTAAGTTATATATTATTAATATATATTAATGACTTTTGCAGGAGCATAATGAAATATTAAAATCATTGCAGATGTTTTGGTTTCAAGATATCTATTGGCCTCAGTGTTTCAAAATACAGAACACAAGTAGGACATGCAATTTCTGCATGGGTTATTTATTTTGCTGTTTTGGAGTGACAGCCAAGCGTTTCACCTTTCTTAGTACAATGGATCAGCCAGTCAGTCATGACTAGTTAGAAATCCCCAAGTGATGGGCATCCATCCAGACTTACAGGCTGAAGGCAGTAGAGAGGCTCAGATTTTTTGAAAGAAATGAAAAAAAAAACTTTGCAGTTGGTAGCTGACTAAGCTTAAGGGAGTGTTGCTCCTAGATTCAAATATAAAGACTTGGTGCTATGCTCTGGAGGATGGAGTAAGGATTTATATCTTTTCTAACAACTATATATTTAGCATTATAACTTAAGACATTCTTATTATACTCATGAGAGGTTGCTTGTTTCTTTTAGTCATGTTTTTTCTTCAGTCACACCTCTTGGCAATGAATTATGCAAGTTAATTGTACTCCATGCAGTAAAGAGCCCTTTCTTCAATTTTCAATAAGTTGCTTTTCAATTCCAGTAGGAACACCTTGATTTTGTATAATGAAACAGCCCAGTTAGGAATTATCCTTCCATTTTCTTCCATTTTCTCCATGCCATTTATTATATTGTATATTGTACTGCTTCCCATACGCACCACTACTTTCATTTGGCCTTTATACCATTTGTTGCCTGCACAGTGCAACCCCCTCAATACCAAACTTTTGTCACATTTTTTAATATTAAAGTGTGAGGAGACAGAGCTGTGGGCTACCTCTATTCACTCTTGGATTCCCCTATGCTACACAGGAATGATTTCTTTTTGCATTAGTGATTAGTGATTATAGAACATGGCAAAGGTGCCAGAGACAGGGGTCAGTACCCTCATCAGAAGAAGATGTGCTAAGTATTGTCCAGCTGATTAAATCCCAATAAAAGCTGCAAATTGCAAGTTCTGCCTTTGAAAGGTCATCAAGATGTATTATAAGGAATCTGAATGAATCCCCAGGATGCATAATTAAGCAATCAAATACATTGTATTATCCATTTCCATAAATTACCATCTGAATCAGAATAACGTGCTCTGTCAGTGTTTCACAGAGGAAAATGGAAGATCAAAAAAGCCATACACCAATCAAAATCCTTCATTTTTCCTCAAGGCAGTCTTTTCTGTAAGGTTAATATGACATTAACATTGACGGAGTCATATTTTTACTTACTCTAGTGGATCACAAATACTCTTCTGTTACATGTCATAGCCTGTCAGTGGCATTTGCTTCTGTTCCACAGCCATATGTGCTTCATTTTTCTTACGCTCATATTTTGGGTTGCACACTATGAGGGGAGAAAAAAAGGCTGAAGCAGTTTCCACCATACCTTTACTGCTTAATTTTAAGAATTTTATTCCTACATGCAATTGCTATAATCCACGCAGTTTCATCTACAAGTACAAAAATAACTTTGGTAAGGAATTAGACATAAGTTTTATGTCAGTCCTTATATTCAGAACTGTAAAAAAATGTTTAGTATATGTAATTGTTATATTTCTGACACCCGATTTCCCAGACTATAATAGGTTCCATTAAAGATCGTGACCTTTTCTGCCTACAGAAGGGTCCCTTGTCACATCATTCATAAAAGGAAAATGGACAATAAGAATAGATGTGGAATGAAACCTGTGTCAGCTCTCACTATAAAATAGTTCTAAATGTAACACAGTAAAAATGATCACGGTGTGCTATTCACGTGGCAATGCAGAAACATAACCTGTCACATTTTTAGATGAAAGCTACAGTTTTCTGCAATTATTTTACATTCCTAATTATTACATGTATGATGTGACTATGATAATTTGAACAGAAATGAGAGACAACAAGAAACAGTAAATATCAATCATGTCTTCATACTGTTATAAAAAGAATATAATTTACTTTTAAAAATACGCAGGTGTTCACTTCATGTTTTGAAATCACATACTTTTTATCTCTTAATTCCTTCATATAATTGTAATATAAGTTATGAAGGGTCCCTTCCTCTTTTAGTGGTAATTAATTTGAAGAGGGGGTATGTGTATGTCTCTTTAGAAAGAAGAACAGTGTCAGTTTAATATGCTGTGGTTTGTACACAGGCCTCCAGCTTATTCATGGCAGCAAGGCTGGTTGAAGGAACTTCATCCCACAGCTTCTGACCCCACCCCGAGACCTCAGTTCCCTGCCCCCCACACATACCTGTTGCAGTCAACTTTGTTGCAGACAAGCCTTTGCTTAGTTCCTGATAAATAAAATTTGTTTGGACTGTCTTTAGACAGGGAATAATTCAACCAGGACACTGTTTTGTTTAAAAAGCCATCAGCTGCTCATCAGTTGGTGAGATAGCAAAGCTGCAGTGTGGATAGCAAGTTAACTGAGTTTTATAATGAGAGGACACATTTTGCTACCTATTCAAAGGAGCAGTGCCCTTATGTAGTTGAGTTAGTGTTTAAACAGAAATGAGCTGGAGACAATTTTTGCTTTTGTGCCTTATATAACAGACAGAAGCAAAGGTACTAACTTATATAATCTAGAAAAATTGAGCAATTATTTCAATTTAATTTTATATTCCTACTAGTTTTCTTCTAAAAAGACAGGAAAATTATATTACTGGCACACATTTATGGAAGTACAAGTAGTAATAATAGAATACAAGCAATGAAGTAATAATGGAGTCTTTATTAAAAAAAAAAATATATATAT
>NW_008587832.1:0-44587 GCF_000691845.1 Merops nubicus
AAAAAAAAAAAAGAAGAGGTTCTGCTGAAATCCCATAACAGCACCAACTGTAGAAAGACTTCAACAGTTGCAAATCTGGCCCTCAGACTGAGAAGAGTTCACTTATCTGGCATTTTTAAGAGCCTCTTCCTTTCTCAGCTGTTGGTTATTTTATTGGTTACATTGGTTAGAAATAATGGAGAGTAAAAAGTTGAGGGAAAGCAAAGGAAAAATTAGAAAAAAAAATGCAAGAATGGAGAAGGAAAAAAAGACAACTTGGATGTCAAAACTAAAGATAGTAAGGACTTAGAAGTCTCAAGGCTGAAAAATAAGGAGAAGAATAAGACAGTGGAATGGATTTTTTCTCTGCACTAGATAATGAATAGCCATTCAACCAACACTACTATAGCATAGCTATATCTCATAATTGTTTTATGTTGCAAACTTTTTTCCCCTGTTATATTCACCAAAGACCTCACAGGCCTCCAAGTTACAGAGTTCATGTGAGGTACCAGCACAATCTGACAGTCTGTTCTGAGAGCTCCCAAAACACTCTTCTGAGCAGCTCTTATCCCCCCTCATAATTTTACTCTCTGCTTGAGTAAATTTTAGGCCAGCTTTTTGTGTTAAGCACTTTAAAAGGCAGGTGAGGTTTTCTGGTAATAATACTGTACACTTTTTCATGCTTCACTTTGTTTAAAATTAGTGGTTAAATACCAAAGGATAGAGAAATTTTCTTTTTTTTTTATAATTGGATTGCAGTAGCAACCAGAAGAGATTTGGACATGGGATGTAATTTTCTGTGGCAATACTAGAAGACTGCTTTAGTCTGCTTTGTATCTTTTAGATTATTTTTTTCACGCTAGCCAAAAGACAGTGCTGCCTGTGCCAGCTATATGTTCCTGCTCCTTTGCTGGTTGCATGTCCCTAGGACTGTTTGTTCCAGCTTGATGGTCCAGACTGAAAACCTTTGGGATGTCTTCCTGCATTGGATGATAGAGCTGAACTGCTTCACTCTGGCTGTGGAAGCATCACATCCAGCAAAGGGACGTGACAAGAACAGCACAGCCAGGGAAAGGAGGAGTGATAACACGTCATCGAGAGATTTGCCTCATCCAGCTCCTGACCCTGCTGGGCTGCAGTGGAGGAATTCTTCCTGCAGGGGGTTACTGCCCACTGCGCTTCAAAAAGAAACGTGCCAGCTTTCATTTCGCAGTAGTCCCGCAGATGAATGCTTAAACTGACATGGGGTTTTATCTTCTTGTGCTGCATTTGTACATCTGTCACTCATGAGTCCTGGTCTAAGGAGAACTTCTGTGCACCAAAATAATGCTGTTTTCACTGATCTCAGAATTTTTCAAACCCAGATCTCAGATCTCTTGCTTAATCTGAAGAACAAATACTCATGTGCTGCCAGTGTTGCAATAAGGATGTCTCTCAACTTGAGATTAACACCGTGTTTCACAGAGGAACACCACCACTGTTCACTCTCCTGTTTGAACAAAAACACCTCACCCAATATGAATACAGCATCATCATCATCTGGCTAAGAGATTATGCTGCACCTGGCCAGGACTGCTTAGTTTTCTTTCCAATCTAAAGGGACTGAAATGATCTTATAAGCTCTCCATTTATTTTCTATGATTTTAAAAGCTTTCAATAAGAACGCATCACTTTTTTTTTTTTCCTGATATTTGATGAAATCAAATCCATTTCAACATTTATAGTTGTTCATTTCAGCTGTTTCACAACCACTCTGGGACATCCTTCTTGGCAAGTCTACTTTAATCAGCAACCAGAAAAGAATGATGTTGTGGTGAGGAAAGACAACCTTATCCCTCACACCAGAAAAATACTCACCTGCCTTTCACAGAGCTTACACATGCGGACCTCAGAGGAGCACTCCAATAACCAGGTGGGGTCTGGCCAGGGTCTGTATTGCCTGGTATCCTCTGCCTGACAGTGAGTATGAGTTGACTGAAAACTCTAAGAGATGCTTTTTGCTTCTTGGCTTTTTTTAATTAACATCCTAACATTTGTATAAGCTCAAAAGTTTTCATCTGAAGGTATGATTGCACAATGTGTGAAACCCACTGTCAGACCTGGCTGCTACAGGAGCAGGGAACCCTGTATGTCCTCACCCTCATGTCTGCTCCAGGGCCCCAGCTTTGACCTCTGGTGACACATCCTCTCCCTCCAACAGCCATCAGGATTTCCCTGATGTTATCAGGACTTTTCCCATTTCAGATGTTGAACTAAAAAAACAAAGCAAACAAAAAACCCACAGCAAAACCCCCACAAAACCCCCTGACTAAATTCCCTCATTTTCCCAAGAGAAAGCCCTAACCAGCTTAGCATTCCCCAGTCAAAGGCTTTGCTGAGCACCGGAGCTACTGCAAGGAGGGTGGGACCATGCAGCCAGGACCAGGGAAATGAACCATTCCATAGGCTTCATCTGCCAGCAGGGACCTCCAACCTAACCAAGCCACCTCAGCACAGACCTCCATGACCAAGTCCTTCTGCACAGCACATGCAATGTCTTTTTTTTTTTTTTTTTTTCCTCCTCTTTTCACCCAAACACACTGACTGGGAGTCTTCTTTTCATGGCAAAGTATGCATTGCTTTAATTCTATATTCCCTTGAATGAGCATCATCCAGCAGAGTAGAGTGTTAGACTGCAACATCACGCACCAAGATGGGGTTTAATGAAGTTTCATTTCAGACCTGTCATCAGTGGCTGACTCACAAATGCACAGGGCTGCAGATCACTTCTGCTGTGCTCACAACAAACAGGAGAAGATGACTGAAACCATTTTGGGAGGAGCAGGAAAGACAAAAAGTAGGTAAATCTAATGGAAAAAAAATGTTTGATTTAGCAACCACATAAAGGTATGGACAATAATGCAGGACATTCTGCTAGCATGTGTCTTTCCTGTCTTGAAGCACATGAAGAAAAAAATGAATGTCCAGGTTAATCAGGGTTTTCCTCAGGGAAGAGAACAGAACTCTCCAAGTTTGTTTCTTTAGCATAAAAAAATTTAATCACTCTACCTGGACATTTCTGGGTAGTAGATTAGGTTACAAATCCACCCTGAGACATTCAGTATCACAAGCAAAAATCTTGCCTGTGGAGTTTTCACATTTGCCGTATTACAAATATCATTAAAAAACTGTGGCTGACATAGGGCTAAGTATTTGGTGAAAATATTTTTTATTTGCTTACCAAATATTTTGATATTTGATGATCTAAGAGGACAATACTGCTACCAGATAATGCTATTAATAATCCGTGCTGATGGCACCTTGCAAGATCAGTGCTGTCTGCACTACGTGGTTCAGAGAAACGCCCCTCACCTTCCTACATCCGTAGCTGGTACAGGCTTATCAGCAAATGACCTGCAATGTCATTTTTGTCATCAATGATATAAAAATGCTTATAATCAAATCAACCCCTGTTCAAGAGGTTTCAGTTCCAACCCAAACTACTTAACCACTTCTGTCACAAACCTTCACTGTGAAAAAACAAGAAACCTTCTAAAATGTCAACTTCTGCTTTTGTAACATCCTCAACACAGAGCATATCCACCTCTTTGACTCCTCCACCAGCCACCAACTCATGCTCAGGTCAAGCACAGGACACCAGGTGACAGAGATCCTTGGCCAGACCCCACATGGATGTTATGACAGAGGTCCCGTGATGTCTGCATAGGAATGATTGCCCATGGTGCAAGTTATTTATTTTCCATGTACCTCAGTTTTCTTGGTTTAGAACTCCAGATTAATCAATCTTCCTCTTTGGAAAGGACAACCAATGGAAAATGATACAGAAGTTAAGCTAGCATTTTCCAGCTGCACCACAAAGTCCTTCCTTCTTATCAGTCTACCTAGAATATCTCTCATAAACAAACTGGAGAAACTTTGCCAAGTTACCAAAAGGTTCAAAAATTCACAAGACAAGCATGGACACGATAGCAGACTTTCTAATAGTAGCACACTTTGTCACACAAAATTAAAACATTCATGAAAAATTAACACTTCTATATATGGAACCCTATTGAGACCTACTTCTGATTCTCTACTGGAAGGCAGAACTGTCACTTTTTCATAACTCAGTGAAATGTTGTTTTATTGCTCATACAGTGCTCTTCATAGTTAGACCCTTAATGGAGTCAGCATTGCTCTAAATGCTGAAGGGACAAGGAAAATTGGACTGAGATGACACGACTGACAACAGATTGACACAGTAATCAAACTAGGAGTAAAGTCCAGCTCTTAGGTGTCCTACACCACTGCTTTCACTTCACCATACAGGTTTTAGATTTCAGAGGGGAAAAAAAATTATATGGCTTTAATAACAAAATGCTGACTTAACTTTTCCCTCTTCAGGCTTAAAAAAAACACCCCAAAACACAAACCAACCCTCAACCCTAACTTGAAGAAAAAAAAAAGAAATCAAGTAAGTTGGGTGATACTAAACGCACCTTAAAAATGAGAACAAACAACATTTTTTAAACACTTGGTCAGATCTAACACCAGAATGAAACATTCCCAAGGTGTGACAGATTACCTTTTCCTTCACACAGGGTCCAAGATGGTCACTCATGCCTGATGAGATGCAGCACCCAGCCAGCCAGTGCTAGTGCAAGACGTGACGGTCTCCTCTGTCACCCCTTGGAACAGCTCCACTTCTGGAAGTGTTTCAGAAGAGTCTTGTTTCTCTTGGCAATTTTTAGTTAGATCTTCAAGACTATTATCATCTAAAAAATCAAACAAATTACAAACTGCAGACAAAGACACTCGATTATCTTATGTCGTCTGTCATTTATATTATATTAGGATAGAGTATTCCTAGAACAAGCTTTTATTTCATCAGAATACTCTTGATTTTGCCTACAAAATGAAGAAAATCTTTCAGGTTTGCCTCTGACAGGGAAATTGTATGTGTGTGTCTCTGTGTGCTTGTATCCCTATTCTAACGCTTACTCTTATCTCTTCAAGAGCATCCTTTTCTCCTTTTTGAAATAGAGGAACTCCTCTCCTTTTTCAGGCAGCAAATCCTATCAGCTTCTAGGGAGCTACTACTCTATTTTTAATCTCATATTATGGAACTTATGAAATGAAACTAAACTGATATGGAAATCCTGGAAAAAGACTATCAGCGATCTTATCCCATAACCTCCATGCTGCAAGAATTACTGCACACAGCAGTCCAGATCTCCTCATGGGCCCTGATGTCTCTTGCTGTCCAATGTGTGACCTATTATGATGGCAATTATAGTGATCATTATGTTTAATTAGGCTGCAGATGCTCAAACTTTCAGAGAATAAAGTCTAAAGAAAGATTTCATTATAAATATCCTTCTGACCTGGAATGGGTAAACTTGTGCTAAATATTGGATTAATTTCAAATGGGAAACTTCAAAAAGAATTTCAGGACTGCATTAGGAAACAAAGTGATGATTCAGAATAACTGTAGCTTTGCCATACTATGTAATCAATCCATGGAGGCACAGATTCATTTATCAAATGAAAACTTTCAGCACACTTCAACGTTAACTATTTTCTCTTCTGAAAAAGTAGTATTTTGTACTGGTTTTGTGTCACAGAATACACTTACCAGCCAGAGCACTTTCGTTCTGCAATCCACCTGTTTTCTGTTTTTCCTAAAATAGATAATAATAGTCCAGAGTAAAGAAGAAAGTATGAGATGAGATTTTGTTGAGAAAGAACAAGGTCTATGCTCTATTTGATAATTACTATTTCATTGTATTTACAGGATTTTCCTCATTTCCACTACCAGACACCAGAGTGATCCTTAAATAAAAACTAACTTTCACAAAACAACAGCTGTAGTAGAAAAAAAACCTGGAATTTGCAAGTTAACAGTTTCTTACTAGACGAGGAGAATTAATTTGCCATCAGAAATTACTTCTTTGCTATAACTCTTTGTAGAAGTAGCTGTGAAGAAGCTACAGGTAGTGGATGATGAAATTTGCTCAGATGATCAGAGAAAACCAGGAGGGAAAGAATTGGATGCTGGTAGGTTGCACTTAATAAACATAGGCCAGGTCAGGACACAAGTATCAAGGAAGTGGTTGCTTGGTTTGGTTTTTACTTTTGTTTTGTTGTTGTTGGGGTTTGTTTTTGGTATTTTTTTTTCCCCTCCTTCAACTACTTCATATACATTTCTGAAGCTCACCTTTCAAAACCTGAATCCTACCATGGCCTGGAGCTTGTTATAGAAATATTCAGAAAAGTAAATAAAACATCCATCCCTCATAAAAATAGAAAGCAAATTTACTAGCAAAGAATATCATCTTGCTTATGAACTGAAGAATTCCTCTTTACACCTGGAATATTGGAAAGCCTTCTGAAATCCCTTAAAATTCGTACCTCCACAGAGGTCTTCCACAGTAAATAGATCATCTTTGAAACTTTCCAGTCAAGAGGAACTATATAATCATCTGGCAACAAGGATTCTGCAGGAGAAAATATGTTTTGCAGTTGAGCGTTCAGATCTCTCCATAGCCAAAGTATGTCATTGAATTACAGTGTTTGCACATGTTATGCATCCATATACTTTTTAAAAAATCAGCAGATATTTAAAGAAGCCAGCAGCAAAGTCAGGATTTAGGTTTTCTAGATCTGAGGCAAATGCACAGGAGGGGGAGGACAGTGGCAGAGATTTGGTTTTGATTTCTTTTTGTAGGATAGGGAAAGGCTTTCCTAACATACTTTCATTTCGCCCACATACTCTCCCAAAACTAGACTCAAACAAGAAAACCAGAAAACTTTCAGCCTATAAATTAAACAAAATGTAACTTCAGTTACAACCTTTAAATTTGAAAATGTTTAATTGCAGGAATTGCTGCAATTTCACTAAAGAAATTACTTTCTAAAATGTTCTTAACACTGTTTAAGAAGCTGAAAGCAGATTCTTTGTAGAAAAAAGTCTAAAACATTCTACGCTTATATGAGAAACATACAAGTGAGTCAACTAAATCTTTTATTTATAAATAACCAAAGAAATATATTTATAAATAACTGAAATAAATATTGACTAAAATGGCCAGTGTAAATTACTACAACTCAAATGTGTATATGAATAAATAGTAGCTTTGTGAAAATATATGTCAATATATAATAGGCCACAAAAAAGTACAAGAATATTTGAACTTGTAGGAAAATTACAGTTAAATGAGAATGTGGCCAGCCTTCTGCAGACAGCAGACACAATTTTGATGGCAATTCCCCAACAAACAGCAATCATAAGCTGGCAGGACTTCAGATAGATATCAGGGTCAGTTTGTGTGTCTTTTCCAAAGGAAACTCATCTGAACACCAGCAAATTTCACCTGTTACTGACTCAGAGAAGAATGACATTTGGTTCACTAACCTATTGAGTGTTTCTGAAAGTCTGTTTCTCCTTTTTTCCTGGAAAAGCCTTTTTTTTTTTTCTTTTTCCTTTAGGTCATGGCAAACTCCCTCTAAGATGATGAAATTTAGGATCATCAATATGAAGACTCATCAGTTTTGCAGAAGAAAAATGTTTTGTCTGTAACAGTTGAGGACAGCAGCACTACTGTGCTCTGTTTCAGCTCTATGTGGCACGTTCTTTGGTGTGTGGTGTCAGATTTAGGTATTACAAAGGCATGTAATGCTGCCAGTGGTGAGCAGGCAGCATGGCCATCGACTTTCCCAATATAAAGAAAGAAACTTGGGATCAGTTTGGGCAGATAAACAGACACAAGCTGCTCCTCAGTTGTCATCTTAAAATTCTCAAGTGAAAATACACACAGAACTTCAAATTCTGCTGAAACAAATAGGTGTAAAGTTTCAGTGTGCTGAAAAACTGCTCTGTGGTTTTTAATCCTACTTGGCCAATGACCAAATCAAACTTATTGTTTCTTCACGGACTAAATTTGGACCAAAGAAGTTGCAGAACTTTAAGCACAGGGAGCATGGCTCTTTCAGCAGGTGCAAACACAGCACCTTGTCCTAGGGTGATTTCCAACCAAAGGTCTGCTGCTGTTGCTGGCTACAGCTCTGTAGGGTTATGCTAGCCTGCAGTAAATTTGAAAATCATGGTTGCCACACAAAACTCCTTTGAGGACTGGTCAGAGTACTTCTAACTGCTAACTTAAAATGATTAAGCTGAAAGTACAACAATATGACCATTGTAGCCCTGGAAGGCAGTTATATGCTTCTTAAGCATGCTTGATTAAAAAGAAGGCATTCACTATCAGAAAATGCATCTCTTAAGTTTGATATTAAATTTCAAATTAAATTAGATTTTGGGAAAAATCTAGAATGTATGAAAACTTTACTGAATAAAGAAATGCTACTATATTAACCAGATGGAATATAAAAAACCAAATGTGTAACCTTTATGTAACAGCACATATTTCCTACCATGAAATTCAGTTTTGTAATCAAACCAGTTAGGGTGTATTAAAAACTCAAGAAGAGTTTCATGCTTTGGATTTTTTACTTACTGAAAAGACTGCAAAGTTACTGATTTTTTCTTACTGAAAAGACTGCAAATATCAAGCCATACCAAATAACACCTTTGACAGACACTGAAGATTTTAGGTAAAAAATAAAATACTGATCAAAGCAGGAGTGATTCCTTTCAGTAGGATTAATATTTGCTTAAGTGATACTTGCAATAAAAATGAATATTTAATCATTAAGGACGTTTTGTTTGGCTTTTTTGTTTGGTTTGGGGGGAGTGTTTTGTTGTTTGTGGTTTTGGGGGTTTGGGCTTTTGGGGTTTTTTTTGTTTGACTGGTTGGGTTTTTTAAACTTTACATAGAGTAGTAAAACGAGTATTATTACCCAATGGAAGACCTGGAGAACCAAAGAGCTGCACAAGTTGAAAAGCAAATCCTAATGATAAGGGAAGTCCCAGAAAACTACACTTCATATTCACATCATGACTATCTCCAAGCTGGGAGGCCCCTGCTGGTTCAGGGCCATCTGCTTCACGCACGTTTTCACCACAGCTTGCCAATGTACTAGAATCTTCTGGATGTTCAGAAACAACTTTATCAGGAGATGAAACACATGGATGGCTATTTGTAACCTCTGAAGAAACATGTTCACTCTCACACTCCTTTTTATCAACTATCTGTTGTTGCTTAAGTGTTCCAGCTTGCTCCTCCTTCGTTCTGGAAGATACACAAACCCCACAGGAATATTTTGGCATAGGAGAAGATTGTCCCAAATGAATGCAAGAAATGCCATGTAACAGAGCATCTGCATGTGGAGTGGGTAAGGAATAGGTCACCTCCATGCAAGGTGCAAAATATTCCTGTAATGCATCGTCCCGTTTACATTCCTCTCCACAGTCCTCATTTAGAAAGCCCTTTTGCCCCACTTCCAACACACTTTTCTTGGAAACATCATCTTTTATTGGGACTTCCTTCTCTCCCTCGGTACTACCAACAATCTGTCTTGGTAGATTAAACTTTGGTGCCAAGTTGACAATTCTTCTGTATCTTTTCCTCTTCAATGCAATTGATGCAGCATCATTTCTCAGAACATTTACTTCACTCGAACTCTGAGTGAAGGTGGGCCTGGCCTCCACAAGCACATCAAAGAGCACTTCATCAGCTGGAGATGTCAATAGTCTGTTGCTTAGTGCATCGTCAGCCTCTTTGGTTACTGCTACCTGATGGTTTTCCTTTACCAGTCCTTCATTTGACCAACAGCAGTTTAGCTGTGTTGCATTGTTCGTATGAGTCTGTTCAGGTTTCTTCATTTTTTTGAGTCTTTGGTCTCCTAAAAATTTATCCTCAGACCAAGGGACCAAAACTTGTGCATCAAAGCCCAGCTGCAATTTCTCAGCAGGTAAATCAATTGAAAAAAAATCCCTGGCATTAGAGCTATTCTCTTCTGCTTTTAATGCAACTTTGTCCTCTGGGTTATTATCAGGCACGTTATCGTGTACATCTGAATTGTAACACTGAGAGATTTCTTTTTCTTCAACATTGAAACTTAACAGCTCAGTTTCCATGTCAGGTTCACATGTAACTTGATATGATCCGAGTTTGTTTTCTGTGCTTAATGGTGGCAAGTTATAATCTTCAAAGATGCCTTCTGTTTCCCAGGTGGAAGCTTTGTCATTGCTTATTTTCAGCAAACTGCTTCTGCAAAGATGTTCTTCATGCCTTTGATTTGTTTCCTCCTCAAATGCATTTTTGGTGAGGTTTTCAGTAGAAAAAGATCTTAGGTCTATAAGAAGTGAGCTGTCACTTTCTACAGGCAATTCATTTTTCAATGCACTGTTTGACATCATTAAGGCCTCAGACACAGTGACAGGAAACCTTTCTCTCGAAACCACTACAGCTTCTTTTGGGCTTTCACCATCACCAGGAAGCAGCACTTCACAAACGGTTACTGGATCCTCTGGACCTTCACTGAACGTAGGCAGTGATTTGCTGTTTCCTTCAGAGTCACCCTGTTCACTTCCTGATGTGTCTTGGTCGTCTGGAACTGGACAATGAGCTGCTCCACCTAACATTTTATTTGTAATTTCTGCATGACTGCCTTTCATGTTTTTGTTTCTTTTTCGCTTTTTCTTTGGCTTTGCTTTTGTCAACGGGTGCCCCAGGCTCTTCTTTAAAATTGTCTCCCTATGTGAAAATGAAAGAATTAAACATAAAAAAAAAAAGACAAAACAAATTGAACATTGCAAAGTGATATTTTTTTAAGAATAAGTAGTTTATGTTAATGGAATGATCGAAAAGACCATCTGCTTATCTAAAAGGATAAAATCTCAAACAAAACATTCTATTGATTAAACAAATGTACACCTTGCAATCCAGAACAATATTGAACATTTTAAAACAATTTAAATAAACATAGCTTCCATCTCATTGGCTTTACAAAAAGTATCATAAACCATTGTGAGACCAAACAAAATGTTTCTGGATGTCTTGCTAAATGATGTTCCAATAATAGGTACAGAAGAGCTACTGCTATACTGAAATTTCATTAAATGTCATGGTGAGCAGAAAAATTTTAAGTGGAGTATAGAGAAAGAAAATTGTATCCATTCAGATTAAATGGACTAGATAAACTATACCTAAACTTAGATAAGCTGGACTCAGATTCAAAATATAGTAAACAAAAATCTCAATAATGTAGAGGTACAGTGACCACAGCAACACTGACACTTACTGCTCAGTATATTATATCTGGATGCATCTATTTGGAGAAAATCTTTCCTATTTAATTAGCAACAAAATAATACCCAATAGAAAAATTAACACAGTTGTAGGTTTTTTTTGTTTGCATTTCTTATCAAGTTTAACAGATAGCAGTCCTAACAGTGTCTTTGCTGAAATCTTTATGGTAGCCTGTCAGGCAGCTAACCCTGAAATGGGCACAGGTAAGAAAAACCTAGTCCAGAAATCTAACTTCTCCTTATGCAACTCTTCAGCAAGAGATGAGACTTTCAAAGTTAACTGACTGATAACTCTTCCTATCAAAGATCTGTTCCTTTCCTGTAATTCTCTTCTTCACACAACACACTAAAGCAAACGACACAGCAGCTAGAAGAATTATAGGGTAAAATTTGTTATTTTCTGGGCACTCATATATAACATAGGCTGTTTTAAGTGCTGAAATTCTCAAGAGAGAAATAGAAAAAAAAAAAAAAAAAAAGGGGTGACTGTGCATACAGAGGGAAAGCCAGTTACTAGAAGGCAACCTGGGACCTAAATGTCATCTATGGAACCTAACCTTACCTTTTATTCACTCTTAAATTTATTGTTAATCTTACAAATTCTTTCTAATTTGAACTCTACAAATCAAACCCTCCTAATTCTCTGAGTGTGAAGCACCTCAGCAGCCTTCTCTGCCTCAGTAGCCACTTGTCTGGGACACAAAAGTTCACAGTCACTTGACTGGAACCGGATTCAAAAGTCTTGGTACCTTGATATTGCTGCAACAGGCACTACGGGCCTCCAATAAGAGCTTGTTGAAAAGCACACAAATTTTATCGCCCCATAATGGCATCCAGATGAGACATCTTACTAAGAAATAGGATTTCCTTCAAATGTTGGCATTTAAGTCGACATGGTGCTTTCCTCCAAGTAATGAAAACTGACTTCCCCTTTCCAAATCAGTGTATTTTCAATACAGCACCTTATGGTTTAAGTATGTAGGCCTATACTGTAGATGCTTGACCATAGCCAAGACAAAGTCCACCCTGAATTCTGCTCACAATATGTTTCCTCCTCGGCAGCCTGCCTCCTTTCTCCTCAAAAAAGCGATATGGGATGCTAGACAAGCCCTTAGGACTGAGCAGATCTTATTTGTCCATTGAATTCAATGATATAAAAGCACAGCATCTGCAGTGGTGGTTGGAGAGATTACTTTCTTACACATAACACAGATTTGCAGGAAATTTATACTAATCATCTATTATGTCTTAAATCCTGATGTTAGCTTTCTTTTTCAGTGGTAAAAATTCATAACTTGAAAGTGGTTTTAGAAGAGGAAATTCTCTGAAGTTTTCAGGAGCATAAAACCCCTTAGCAGTGATAAATAAAATAATGTGCCATTTTTAATTGTTTTTAATGGAATGGGGAATAAAACATCAGACCTATCTGCCAGTTCCAAGAAGAATCTGGTATTGTACCTAAAGGCCTTTGTGCTACCATAACAACTCTGCAGAAATGACAACTGAACTGCCAGTGTCAGCTGAGAATGTTGCACAGGAAAGAAATGGACTTCACCAGTCCTAGTATTATTGTAGCTATACTCTTGCTTATCACTCACTTCTCTTAGATATGCATTTGTGCTGCTGCTGCTGGAAATGAACTTCTCTGCTACTGCATCAAGCACGTTTCTGGTGCCTGACTCCTGACATATCTGACAATGATTTCAGGACAACACTGACAGAAACTTTCTTAGGCTAGGAAGCCACACCAGAAGGTATTGTAGAACTTTGCAAAAACAAGGGGGAAAAAAAAATCTCAGAGGTCAGAACATCTATTTTCTCTCCTTGTTATTAATTCTGAATCGAGAAGAAAAACCACACTTGACAGGATTCACTTTAGAATGCAACAACAGCAGAAATACATCCACCAAACAATGGGAGAAGAAGAACCCGGATGATCCAGAGAAACTAACAGCTGTTATTGCATTGAAGTTGTTGCATGTCAAAAATAATAATAAACGTAAATGTTGCTCCAAGTTGATGAATTAATATACCTGGATATGACCTTCAGTAGTGACATTCAGCAGTTCATGATAATTACAACTATGTCATTTCTAAGCTTAGGAAACATGAAGGTTTTACAGCAGTGCAGCAAAATTTGTTTTCTAATGGTTTGGATTTCCTAAAGAAAGGATTAAAGAAAAAAGTAAAGTAATGAACTACTAAATGCAGAATAGTTAAATTTATCATTCTTCACTTTTCCACACTGCTTCAATTTCCCATCTAATTCTAAGAAAATAGTATCCCCAAAAGAAACACTCTGATGCACCATGATAGGTTAGCTAAAAATTTCCTGCTTGGGATATGCCCAGTATCATGTTGAGGACTGTGCATTTAATGAAGCAAATTGTTTACTAGTTTTCTTTAGTTTTATCTTAGTTCCTCCTCTTTTAGTCCACCTACATGCCTTTTGAGCTTTTTCTGTATTGTAAAACCACATAGCACACAAACACTGAGAAAATTCACGAACCAGCATGGAGACAGACTTTTCTTTACAGGGGTGTTTGCTAGCAAGTTGTTTTTAAAACACATAAAACACATGAAAAAGGGAGAAGGAAAGGTGCTATTTCAGTTGATATTTAAATTTTGCTATACATTATGTATCTAAAAAAACTAGTTATAAACAGTACTGAAAAAAATGTAGTAGTGTTTTTGTTGAAATAGGAATTCCCTTGCTGTAACACCACTTTGAAATTTCTCAGCCTACCATTTAGACAATATTAAAAGCTTTTTGCCATAACCTTGTTACGTGTGACTTCAGGGTTGTAACCCACTTCTCGAAACAGCACTGTTCAGCTTGACTGGGAGTCAATGCTCAGAGCATGCTCTTTACTGGAGAAACAAATGCACTTTCATGACTGCCCAGTTAGAACAAAGTAAATAACCTAAAGAAGTTAGTCACATTTTGCTGGAAAACGGGAAAACCAGAAAAGTTAGTTTTTGCAGTTGTACAAACTTCAGCTCCTGCAAACATCTAAGCTGGTTCTTCCTTAAGATAAAGAAATGCCTGTAGTCATTGCTGTAATGAAATCTAGAGGACCAATAAATCCAAAAAGCAATTCTATACGACGTTAGCAATAGTGTACGTGCTCTTTCAGAAATGTATGTTATTGTTAATCTCTGAAGTCTCTGGAGTGGGTTTTCAACATTAAAATTACAGTAGAGCTGCTTACATAAAATGACATTTACTGGGATACACTTCACCTTCTCCAGGGTGTTCATTGCTAAGTCCAAGCGCATTGCTGAATTCCTTGTGACTTAGATTTACTTCAGCAAATAATAGAAATTGAAGTTATAATTTTGGCATAACAAAAAAAGTCATAATACCAGCCTTCCTGTTACGTTATCTTAGCCACCCTTTCCTACTTTGTTCCAGATGTTGCTCTTGCACTTCCACTACCTGCCTTTTGCTGTCTCTCCCTCCCTCCTTGTAGGTGGATTTGTCTGCCTGAGCCAGCAACCAAAGGAAACAAGAACTTGCTTTGTTGTTGAGCTGACTTAAGTTAGCAAAGCAAGAGGTGTCTAGCTAAGACAAACAAAATGGTTGGTGGGAGCAAAGTGACTACTTTCAGCCTCACAGTCCACCTGAAGGAAACTCACCATAAATCATTTGTAGGAAATGCTTGTACATTGTAGTGTTGTAAATGAATGTTCCCTGCCTCAAATCAGTAAGGATCCCACTAATTAGATTTACTCTGAAGTAACTCAGTATTTGTCAGTTTTTGTCTCTCAAGAGCATTGCCAGTGATGGTGAGATGGAAATACTTGCCTTCACGAAATACACTATTCCATCCTAATGCTCAAAGAGCTACTCCAGTCTTTCCCATTTTTACAGGACTGATGTATACACAGTTCTGTGCAATGCGTCAGCAGCCAGACTGCTGCCCTGTTGTAGTCCAGACACAAAAGACATTGATTTAGAGAGTAGACAGAATACCATACAATTGGTTTGATCAAAGCATGCCTTTTGAAGCTGCTCTTTTAATCAAATACATGGCAAAGTGCAACCACTTTTAAAAAAAAAAAAAAAAAAAATTATGAAAACAACGAGCCCACCAAACCCCCAGTTTCCTGATGCACTAGTAACAGCAATTCAGTCTCAAATGACAGTCCATTCACTCCCTAAGAGTTCAGGGATGATCTGCCTGAACTTTGTCCTGCCTGATTCATGAAAGCCATAAACTTCTTCTAACTGGAAGAACCAATCTCCTACTTTGGCTCCTTAGTCATAGACTATGCTGATCAGCATTAAGGTAATCAATCCTGAATGCACTGATGAATATATATATGTACATATGCACTGAATAGACTAGTGCCAAGTATCAAATTTTACTTCCTGAACAACTCAAAGGCTGCTGTCAACCTCATTTAGTTGCCACAAATATCTCACCTGGCAGTAAGAGACAAATATAATTCTAACCAGGAGAGAAAACAAACAAACAAACAGCAATAAAGGTACTGATGGATTCTGACAGAGAAGAGACACTATTTTTTGTGTGACTGGATTTCTCTGCACCGCTACGTATAGCTCAATGTTTAAAAGCAGGCTGAAAAAGAGAAAAAAAGACTAAGTGAAATGCTACAAGTGATCTGAATCCATCTTAAGGGGATGTACTTACAATACAGAAAAGAGACTACATTTTTATCATCAGCCTTCTCACTCACGAAGGCTCCTAGAATCAATTTTTGTTTAAATTCTCCCTGTCATGTTCAATCCTTTGAAGAGAACACAGATGCCAATGTTACGTGCTCAGAAGTACAGTATGAATCATCTTGTCAAGTTTGAGGACATCAGTTCTATTGCTTGGATGATACCAGCTGAGGCATGGACAATCTGACTGAAATTAATCCAGGCTAGACAAGATGTATGCTGCTTTGAAAAGCAGTTTGGAGAAATAGGAATTATAGGCAAATTTGCAGTAGTAGTTAAAATTTGGTGTAATATGCTGAGCAGCAGTGCTCCTTAATTTTCTACTGATATAGACACATTTCTGTAAGAGATTTTAAGGAACATTTTCCAAACTCTGTAACAGGACAGAAAGATCTCACCTTGCCAGACGATGATCGGTTACGACTTTTTATTAACTTCTGGACAAACTACAGCACTACTACATATGTGACCAGGAGTCAAATGTGTCTGGAGGGATTGAAAAGACGTGTAGATGAGGTGCTTAGGGACATGGTTTAGGGCTGGACTCGGCAGTGCTGGGTTAATGGTTGGACTCGATCTTACAGGTCTTTTCCAACCTAACTGATTCTACGAAGCGATCATTTCTCAGGAAACCCTCAGCCCCTCCTCTCAGCACCACGGGCACACACCTCACACACTGCAGCTTACAAAGCTGGTGTCCAGGCTGAAAACCGTGAAGCACAGTGGTGAAGACTACGACTGACCAGACCAGCGTTATCCATTGCAAACACAAACCCTAACGGGCAGTTTCACAGCTACTGAAAGAACACACAAACTGTAATAATTACCTTACAAAATTCAACCTTTTGCTTTCCAAATAAAAAACAGAGTTGCTGTTACCCATATAAAATATGGCATAACGTACATGTAATCTAACCAGTTCAAACACAAGACAATATTGAATCTGAAGGGATCCTTGATTTTAGAAGAAATAAGATCTGCATTCAAACACTAAATTCCACGAGCCTTCTCACAATCTGTATTTCAGCTCCTCTCTCTTACAATCTACTGCTTTCTAGGCACGTGCTTATGTAATTCCACTCAAGAAGCTCTACCCAGGAAAAGGCAGATCTACTGAGGCTTTCATCAGGTTGTGAAATAAATAATGTCTTAAAATGTGGTCCACAAATCAGACTGATAATTAGACAATAATTTCCAGCTCCTAATACCTAAAAATCTTCATTGTAAATTTAATTTACTGCAGACTCTACTCGTTAAATAAATCAATAAGTCACCAGTTTAACCAGAAAACAAAGGGAACTACATATTGTGATGTGCTATCCTAGTACTTGGACATATAGATGACAGCCATCAAAACATAATATAGAGATAAGTAAATGCAACTAAAAGTTTTTAAAAGTCAAAATTAGATTTACAGGGTGAAGTGTTGGCCTCTCTTGCCAAGGCATGTTCACACACAAAACAAATGTAAAACGAAGATAAGAGAGAAGCAAAAATAGGCTGAGAAAAAATAACGGTGGAAGCATAAGGAAGCAAAAAGAGGTAAAATGAGAGCAGGATGTATTATTTAGAGGTATGTAAAATAAGTTGTTTTCAGTTAGGAACTTTCATTGAAAGATGATAGATTTCAGCTGTATTTAAAATAGCTTCAATCAACAAAACTGTAGCAAAAACATGTAACTAAAAACATCCACCAAAGCACAAACCATAGTTCTGGGAACAAAAGTACGAGACACAAAAATATCTTCCAAACTTAATAAGGATAAGAAAAAAAAGAAATGAAGAAAAATATTTTGGATGACAGAAAATATTACTTTCAGCAGAACAAGAAAAAAAAAAAATCAAGACAACCTGGGGGTAGGGGAAAGATATACTAAATTTTTAAATCACCATCAGTTTGAACGGAGGCATTTAAAAAAACTAGAGAATAAGGTGTAGCTCTCTATAGAAGTTTATAGTTCAGGGAAGAAAAGGGAAGGGGGAGATGGATCCAGAGGTATGAAGACAACTGTAGTAACAGAACACACAGGACTCGGGTCACATGAGGAAAGTGCAGTTCAAGAGTTAAAGGAAGGAAAAGCTACAAGAAGAAAACAGTAAAGAAAACAGTATCAGTAACCAGCATCTAACCTAGATGATAGCAACATTAAAATTCAATGGTAACTGCAGACAATGTTGCTATTCAGAACATCTGCTCCAGGTGTTGCCCTCATTCTGTGCTTCTCAAATGCTATATGAAATATGGAGAGCTACACAGTATTCAATCATAACACGCATTCTCTGGAAGGTTATTATACCTTCTTCAGCACATCTCACTACTTTGTCATACTGGCATCCAGCTTTTCCCTACTGTTTCTGCGTTCTACTCTGGTATTAACTCATTTCCCTTTTAAACATCTTCCAGCAATAGGATTAGAGACATGAAAGACATGATCCATTACCCCTTAGAGATGATTACTTTTTACAAAACATCCCTGTATTGTTCCTAGAGTGTTAGGGATAAATAGATGCACAAAACTGTCTTTCAATTTTGCAGTGTAGTAAGTGTCAATAGAAGTGTTGTCTTTGGACAGGACATAATTCAGATACATACTAATATATGCCAGAATTTTCTAAGTATGGAAAGACAATACAACTGCTAAGGAGACAAGAGTCTATGGATAATGCCTGAAGAAAAAAAAGGGATCAGCTAAAGGTGGTATCAGGACCTTGTGAGTAACTGCCAAGACAGCTACAAAACAAAATAACAGGAACAAACCCTAACAGCCAGTTTTGCTGCTATAGTTAAAGCCAGAAACTTAGTGCCCATCCAAGAGTAAGAAGAGATTCAGGGACTGCTATATAAATACAAGCCTGAATGCAACACCCTGAAGCCAGGCAGCAATTCTATTATTCATTTAAAAGCCTTCTCTGACAGGTAAGAGCTTTTGATATTCTTGATATTCTGGACACTGCTCTCACTGTATCCATTAGAACAGAATAATTTATGTCAGAGAGGGTCTCTGGTGATCATATAGTTCAACTTCTGCTAAAAGCACTATAAACAGAGATCTTGTTGGTTAGTGCCTTGTTGAATACTCAAAAAAGTATTCAAAAAAGGACAGAGATTACACAATCTGCTATCTGCTTGGAATTGTTACAACCTCTGTCCATTGCCTCTCTTCTCAGAGGGGTCTGGCTCCACCCTTACGCTCTCCAACCAGGTACACGAAGACACCATGAAGGTGTCTTAGCCAAAGCTTTCTCTTCCTAGGGCAGAACAATCTATTTCACTCGGCTCTTCCTCGTACTAATGTATTATGTATAATATGTATCATTATGTATATTGTGTATAACATAATGACCACCTTCTCCTCAACACACTCCAATGTGTCACATATTACTTGTACCCATGAGCTCAAAGCTTGACATTCGCAACAAAGGCGCCACAAACTAACCAGGCAAAAGAGAAACTCACCTCTTTATAACTCAGTTCCCAACAGAGGGAGGAGTAGAAGGTTAAACCACAGTTAGCTATCTTTATTTACAACAAAACCTTTCCTCAAGGCCAAGGACTGAAGAGAGCACCAGCACTAAGGACATAATCTAAGTATTCATTATTAGAAAAAAAAAAGACCTCAGATCAGACTGCTGGTACAAAACAGAAACAGAATAAACCATGAGGCTCTACCTGTGCCTTCTATGTACACATACACAGAATTCCATTTACACTTCTCTATATAATGCAGTACTGCTGCACAGCCATAAGCACAGTCTTACAGCTACAGTTTTCGTAAAGTGAAAATAGTTCTAAGATTTTTATCAGGTATGCTTCATTGAATATTTAGCACATATAACAAAGAGCTGCAAATTAAAAGCTCAAATAAGTATACCTGTCCTGCTTCAGGTAAAAGATCCAATGTCTATACTTTTGTTGCCAAGATCCCTGTAAAGCAGTGTATTCATCTTAAAAGCAACACAGGAAAACTATCAGGAAAAATGCTAAATCCAGGAAAATTAATGTTCTCAGTTGACTTTTAAGTCAGGTTCACAGGCCTTCAGAAACCCTTCAAGGTTAAAAGCAAGATGTGGGATAAGCTGTTCAGTTACCAAACCCTATGGCTGAAGAATAAATAAATAAATTAAAAATATATAAGAAGTACCCCAAATAACAAGCAAACAACATTACAGACCCACGCCTGAGACTGATTTGTAAATGACGCAAGCCCCTGAGAAACAAGCAAATGTTTATTCAGTCAGCTAAAGCAGCACCTCTTAGTCTGTTAGCAATTTAAGAGATTAAACAACACCCACTGAAGAACTCATGCTCTCTTTAAATCAGTAGACTTAGACAACACGCAAGCACATTCCAAAAATTCTGCTCATAAAATATTTTTCTATGTTTTCATAAAATCCTAGAGGGACCATGAAAGAGAAGCTGATTAACAGCTCAAAGAAAAATACTTAACACCACTAAAAAGACTGCAAGTACAACTGTAAAAAAACTGCTCCAGGGCCGCACATGCTGTGACCTGGCAGAGCACGGGGCTGTTCCAGCAGCGTTCTCTCAGTGAGGGGCACATGGAGCCAGGGGTGCCTGCCTCCCCCAGAGACCAAGCGGCAGCAGCAGCTAGAAGAAACCAAGACCGATTCCGATGCAAGGCTTCAATGCTTCATTACCCTTGATCTAAGACACCAGCAGCCTAACTCCACTTGCTGCCTTCTCCGTTACTACAGTTATGTTGGACAGACTAAGAGATGATCTCACCTTCAGTTTATCTTCTAGATACTTAAAAGAGCAGCTGTTTTTACATTTTCCTGTGAACTCAAAATAAGCTTCAAGGCTAATTTCAACGAATTCCACTATAAAAAGACAAAAAAAACCCACACACCAAATTGATGCACAAGTAGATTTTTACCTAGGAAATGATTACTAAAGAGCTTTAATCTCTGCTTTTGCTTTTACTTCAGAAAAAATGAGAACATAAAACATTGAAATCAGGATGCATCACTGTATAAACACTGAAGTGAAATATTTCCACATCTGACTTATATGAACCAATGGATCACTCTTTTAAACGGAGTACTTAATTTCAATTTTATGAGCTGCATTTCAACACTGTCTTCTCTTTGCTGGAAATTGTTATAGATGTCTCTGTTCTTTTAAATGGAACCCCCAAATTCTCAACATACACCTAGTCACCTCATCTCCATGATGTACCAGCACAGAGGGAAAACATTTCTTCTAGAAAATGTGATTGCTAGGAGGAAGCAGCAGTTAAAACTACAGGCATCACACATTAATGTGGAAATACAAAAGTAAATCTTTTTTCTAGTTCAGGTAAAATTAATCCTACTGGTCAGCTCAACGAAGAAAATACCAACCAAATCTAAATTACTTCAGGAAACAGAGACACAAAACAACCAAACATAAACGTGATGGGTCCCATCTCAGCTAGACAAAGCCTGGTTTTTAGTTACTGTCTATGCAGGAGATTTCAAGAGATTCCAAAAGCCAAAATCTTGGCTTTCTTCTTAAAAATAAAAAGCTTAGGAAAACTTTGAAGCATGGCAAATCAGAATAAAAAGAACTTAGAGAGCTCAAGGCTACAAGAACAGGACAGAATTCCTCACAGGTGATGACCGAGAATCATGTTAAAAGGTGTTAGATTAGGTTGCCCTCGCTCAGCCCCACAGCCACTCACCCGCTCTCCCCCAGTGGGATAGGGGAGAGAACCGGGCAAGCGAGAGAACCCATGGGTTGAGATGAAGAGTTTAACAGGCAAAGCAACAGCCGCGCATGCACGCAGAGCAAACCAAGGAATCCATTCACCACTTGGCATCGGCAGGCCATCCAGGTTCAGCCATCTCCAGGAAAGCCGGGCTCCATCACACGAGCGAGCACCATCCTCCGAACGTCCCCCGTCCCCGGCGCGTCCCCTCCCAGCCTGCGCTGCGGGGCTGGGCGGGGAGCAGCACAAACGGCCTTGACTGCCTGAGCGCTGCTGCGCGGAAGGGAAACATCCCGTGCTATCAACGTGTGCTCAGCTCAAACCCAAACACAGCCCCGTGCCCGCTGCTGGGGAGAGAATTAACTCTGCCCCAGCCGAACCGGCACACAAGTCCTCTAGTGTCTCTCTGTGGGTCTTGAAGTGTGGGTTTCTTTTTTGGTGTTTTTCTTCTCCAAACTAAATAAAAGTAAGAACATTAAACGATCCATCAAAGATCAGGCTGATGAAAACTTCTGAGGATTCAGGAAGCAAACTAACCAAACAAGAAAGCGCAGCTTACATGAATAACTAAAACTAGGACTATTTTTCAAATAATCTGACACAGCTGGTCAGATATATGAACCAAATTATCTGTTCTGCAAATTAATTCTCCTTTAAATTTCATGCTTAGACAAGTAAGATGTTAAAACTACAGCTAAGTATCTCAACTATTCTGGTTATATTCATTTACCAAGCATCTCACTAGTTTGAAGTATGAAGCATACACTTAGAATCTGCATTCATAACATTAAGGTTCTATGCATTAGTTACATTAAATGAACAATACTTTTTGACAATATTATTTATGGAGTAAGATGAACTATCAATTTACTAAAAGTCTAAAACAAAATAAACCCTTAATTCTAGGTATGTTATCATCATCAACAGGGGTACTGCCTAAAAACTATACCAGATGGTAAAACTTTTTAGATCCCCAGTCTAACTGAACAGCGAGTTCTCACATTTCTCATACATACTTACTGACAAAATAAGTAAACTTCCTCATCTGTGATGGAGCAGGAGAAATCACCTGCAACGTGTGTTTCACACCATCTTTTTATTTTTACATATAAATATTGTAGTGTAAAAGCAAATTCTGAGCTGTATGTATGATCACCACTGCCATATCCTCAGGAAATATTGATATACCATGAAACAAACGTGTGTTACACAGACAGTAGTTCCTCTGTGTTTTCACCCACCATGCCATTATACTCACCTTGGAACACACCTTTACAGATTAAGCAGCTTACACAAAATGTTTGCTACAGTGCCATGCTGCAAAGCATTCCTTTCCTGTTGTCTCCTTTGCAAACTGCAAGCCTATTATGGACCAACATGCTTTGCATATCCAAAATACTCACCATCCACCAGTAATTTATTAAAAAAAAAAATCTGCACCATTTAAAAATAGTATGAATTCACATCTATTCAGATACAGTTTTCAGTTAGAGAACTTAAAGATCAATGAAGTATTGCTAAAAAATCCTTCTCCTTTAAAAACTGAAGACAGAAGGTACCAAAAGATAACATAACATCAATTTTCAGTCATCTTCTTTGCCACACCTTAGCACACTGTCTGAAAATTACATAAACCCTCAATAAATTTTATCATTTTATTAGGGCTTAAAGTAATATAGACTAAATAAAATGGGTCTAAAACCTTTTTATCCTCCTCTAACCTGTGATATGCTTTCATGTTTAAATATAAAAAAACTTTGGGATAATTGAGGTATTACCGATCATTTACAATAATTTTGATAATTCTTTTGAGACATGGAAAAAGATAACCATGAAAACTAAAATACAGTAACATAATTGGTAAAAATAACAAGACAATAAGTGAAGACAATATAATCAGAATGCTTTTTTATATATATATACAAAATTCAATATATTAACAAACCATGTGCTACTGAAGCATTTTAAAAATTACTTTTCAAATAATTAAAACAATATTGTGATGTAGAACTGCACACTTCAACTCTTATAGTTACCTAGAATATCTTATGAAAAATATTACTGCAGATACATATTAAATTGTACTAATTTAGATTTGCACGGAAGGTGTAGAAAAGTCACAGAAAGTTACTTCATTATATACCTGGATTTTCAACTTTCATGGTATTCAGACTTTAAGTAATTTTTAGGGCCCATTCAAAAATTGTCTGTAAGTAAAAAAAAATTATGCAGGCTTTGGACTTTTCAAAGATCTGATGGTTATTACACCAAATTAGTAATAGAAAACCATGAAAATTCTTTTAGCTACAAATTCACATTCTTGACAAAACTTCCTGTTCAGGATTTACTCATTCAGTGTATAAGGAAATCAAATGTAGTTAGACCTGAAGACAGGCTACTTCAGCAAGAAGGTTAGTAATAATATTTATTTGTATAAAATCCTACAAGCTTGAAAATAATAAAAATGTTTCACTGAACTTCTAAAAGAACACTGAAGACAAATATATTTTATTAATACAGCAAGTGGTTAGAAAGCAAGCAAAGTGAACACTTACAAATTCATCATTTTTTAAGAGCAAAAGAGCAATAAATTAGTTAATCTCCATGCTGGCTCATTCTTTGTTATGTTCTTAACAGATTATATTGGCTGTGCCAAAATTAGGAATGCAACGTGGTTTTACAGAACTATATCCACTATTTATTCTGAATTGATGCACCCCAACTGTGGACTCTGACTTGACAGCCTAATACTTTAAATACTTCATTTTTATTGTATAAGAAAGAAATTAACTTAGAAAGACACAGCTGTGAATTTTTTAGGGTTTAGTGATAAAAATTTAGGGTCTTTCAGTCAGCACAAAAAAGTTGGTGGTGTGCAGCCATCACTATGGTTTACATACCACCACTACAAATAAATAAAGTCATAATTCAGATTCTACAGTTCCAGACTGGTGAATGCTGTATTGGCAGGATGTGGCTCCAGCTGCCAGATGAGCTTCTGAGACAAAAAAACCCCAAACACTATAACTGAAAACAGAAAATACATGCCAAAATTTTACCAAATGGCAATCCATGCCAAATAGAACAAAATGATAATCCAGGATGTAATCGGTTTTTTTAAAGATCTCCTAAAAGAGAAGATGACTAAATGACAATCATTAGAATTGTTATCACATTAATGACCTCTTCTTCCTGGTCTTTTATTCTCTTTTAAAAGGTATCTAATATGACCTCCTTTAAAAAAAACTGCTCAACAGTTACTTGATATATGACAACATCATTGTCTTAGCTTTATGAAGACTCTGCTATATGTCATACTCTATTAAATATTTTACTAAAATAAAAAGTTATTACAACTGTAATAAATATAGTTTTAAAAAACATTAATGTACCATTTTATTTACATGCAAGTCTGTTAAAGGAACAACCTCCAGAAGAAAATGGTCTTGAAATAGGCCTATTTAAAACACAGAAGATCCACTACTATATTGGAGGTGATGATGTGTTTTAGAAGGGCAAGTAACAGTTTTTTATTAACTGACTGCAGCTGTGTTATCGGCTACTGGAAATACTGAAACAATTCCATGAGTCTGTATTGCCTCCCCACCTCTGTCTTCGCTGCAGAGGTGGCCTTTGAGTGTTTTTGTGGGGAGGTACCACTGAATTCATGACAATAGGAATGGATATTTCATATTCATATCGTTCCAACATCTGAGCAATCTTCTCACGAGAGACCCCATGTTTATTCCTCCTACAAAAATAAAAACTTAAGTAAATTGTCTGGTATGTTTATATGTTTACAGTTTTTAAGAAAAAGAAAAAAACCTCTAATTTCACCATTTTTCTTCTTACTTTTAGTATTTGAAATTTCACTTTCATTACACTGTATCCTCATTCTCTTGGCATTTAACTTGCATTAAGGTTTAACAACTCATCACTGCATATATTAAATAATAGACAACATTACAGTCACTGTTCTTCATACAGAAATGTGATGTTATCCACTAGGACTATGTAACTACACAACTCTAGGAGAACTTTGCTTTCTATTTATTCATCAGACTTTACCTGATATACTAGCTGATGTGTAGACAGATTAATAATGTTATATGCTACTACTTATGAAAGCCATGTTCAAGCTAGCATAAAAAATGAACCTACAGTGTTTCAAGATTTAATGACAGAGTATTTTCTCATCAATAAATCTCTATATAAAATAAGAAGCAATTTTCATTCTGATCCAGAACAGCATATTCAATATACCTTTATCTACTATATTTTCTAAATTTACAGCAAGTATCAGTAAAACACATAAGAGGCCAAAAGTGTTGCTCTGTTCTTGGTGTGTTTAGTAAGCAGCTACTTTCAGGGAGAGCTTTGCCTATTAAGAACCTGAGACATTGGACATGACATTAGGTTGCATCTTAGTATGTATGGAACAGGATCTTAAAATCTATGTTAACAGAAAATTTCAGTCTCTTGTCAAAAGGAAAGCCACAAGGCTCATGCATAAACTGAGAGTCAGAGAATTGCCAGTGCTGTAACAGAACTGAACAGAAAATAACAGATATTAAACAAATTTTTTGTTAGTGTAGACAAGCACTTATCATAACCCAATATATTCTCATCACCAGGAAACCTCGTCCAAGCAGGATTATTTCCAGGTCATACCAACAGGGAATACATGCCTGCACCTTTGTGCTTTCTGCCAGGGACAGAAGAGGCATGGGCCTCCTTGCAAACTATAGAGGAGAAATCAACACTGGAAACAAACAGGCTCTACTGGGAAGAGAATACTCTATACAGAAATATTCTGAAAGACTGATTTCCCGCACCACACCACACCCCTGGAATTTGTGCATATTATTACAACCAAGAAGTATGTATCAAGTTGATGAGGGTTCAGAAGCTGCAGTGATTATCACAAGCAGCTCAATGTTTAAATGCTACTATTTCTACATTGTGCTAATGAAGTCCAAGAACAGCATGTTAAAATTTTCAGTTAACAAGTCTTAACAGCTTTTATTTTATTTACAATTATGAACAAGGTTAATGGCAAAGGAAAAACAAGTCAGTCCCATAGAAGTATGGGGATTCCATAAACCACTTGACTCTCATGACAGAAAAAATGAGAAGGGAAAGTCTAAGTCCTTTCATGCCAAATGGGGAAAGCACAAACTTCCTCAATATTTTCCACATTGTAGTACTGCTAGAAAAAGATTACAGCTCAATTGCTCTGGGCACAAAGTGCACACTCATCCACAACTGAATGGACTTGTGTATCGTCATAACTGAGCAAGTACTTCTCCTTAAAGAACAAAGCAGGATAATAACATCTCCCATAGCAGAAATTGCATCAGGCATAGAAATTCATTTTAAAAAGGAAACAAGTCTGCTGTATAGTGTCATTTAACACTGGGATCTTCTCCTCAGACTTGTCTTTGCTCATCCTTTGGCAACTTGGCTATGCTAAAAGAGCATAAAGCCCCTATCCTTAACCAAAACAGATGTATCAGCAAAAGCTCCTACCAGATAGTGGTGACTTGAAAGCTGGTTTTGTGCAGAGGAAAACAAAGACTCTATTGATAACAGCAAAGTTCTGACCCTATTAAATGATTCTACACTAGAAGATTCTTACATATCAATATACTGGCAAAGTAATCCTGCACAGGACTTGACTACTTAAAATAATCAGCTCAAGTTCAACGAAGTCAATACCAAATTGCAAATGTTTTCACAAAAGTTACATGTACAAAACAAAACTAAAAGCAAAATCACTCCTGAGTGACTCCAGAGACAATTTGTACCTCACAAGCACACTGGAAGAAAAAGACACTTGACATCTACCCCACACTAAAACCTCTGTCGTGTTCTTGACATCAAGAATTTGCCCAGTGTTGACCTAGAGAGCCTTTTCAGATATCTCAAACACTAAGTGGTGGCAGAAACTATTCTATAAAAATAGTATCTAGAAAAGCACCCGACTTTGAGAAAATCAACATGTCACTTGCTAAAACTTACCAACAGTCTAGACAGTATCACTAAAAACAACTATTTTGGATACATGCTCCTCATTTATAAGAAAAGTCTTTGGCCAATTAAAGGAGGAGGTAGTATATTTTCTAGTTCCAGCTACCAGGAACAATGACTCTTTAAATTATCCAGTTCAGGAGGGAATTAGAATGTATGACTCAAGACAACAGAATAAGCCAAATTTGTTATTAGCATAGTATTTGTCCAGGTACTGCACAACACGTTAAGCTCAAAAATTCATAAGGGGAATCCCAAAACTACAGTGACATCTCTATCATTACCTATTTCCCAAACACACAAATATAGAAGATCCAACCCAACTTAAAAATTAAGCCCTCTTCCCAAGCAATTGAAAGACAAAATGAAACCTTACATGACTACCTCTCCTAAACTCTCAAAAAATAAGGATTCCAGGCAGTGGGCCTCTACTCAAATACTTAAAGGAACTGGAGCTGCTAAAACTTTTGTAGGAGGCTCCTAAGAGCTGGTAGCAGCACTTTGCGGTTCAAGGGTTTTCCTTTGGTTTTGGGAAAGATATAAACTTTACTCCTACAATTAATGTCTAGATAGTAAAATTGAACAGTAACACTTCAGATTTGTATATCCTCTTATCTGTTAAGACCATGTGAAAACATGAATTTTTCCTGCAAAATGAGTCTCTCATGTAATAGAAATCTCACCCTGTACATCTTGGAAATGTCCGATTACTAAGATGGCTTACTAACTTGACACTGCTGCACCCCAAACTAGAAAACTGGAAAAAACTTATTAGAATTCACTCTGCAGAGAGAGGACTCATCTCTAAAAATAAGTTAGTAGTAGTGTAAAAACAAAAGGTAAAAGCTTTCAAAAGATTGACAAACATAATGAAGTCCAAGTCAGTAATACAAGTATTATAAGCACTTATTTTGTGCATTGTACAGGCTGATTTACAAAGCTGAAACAATTATAAGCCAAGTCAGTTAGAAACACACAAAATTACAATTGCTGATAGAACTCTTTGTAATTCAATATTTTGACATTTCAAACAATGAAATATGCCTAAGTTGGTCTGATACCTCACAAATTCCTAAAGCAGATCCATCTGAGACAAAAGAGATATCAACCAGGAATAATAACCAGCTTCCCATGCACTCTCACAACCCAGAAGTCCAATGACCTATGTCCAACAGAAGTCAGATCCTCTGAAAACTGGGGAAAATTTCACAAAATCTTGCAATAAGATAATCTAAAATATGAGCTTTCTTTCTAACCTTTACTGATTAGTAATGGACTGTTACTCTCTGACACTGAGACATCTATACAGGTAGACAAAATGAATCACTTATTGGAAAATAGGTAGAAGACAAAAAGAAATTATTACACATTTCTTGCTGTCAGCATTTTGTAGCAGAAAATTTCTCAGAATAACGATTTGTTACAATAGCAGCATTTCTTACAGGGGTCAGTCATTTTTCTACTCATGTCCAACAAAGCTTTAATAACAACTTTTTGGGCCAAAAAGACAGAACTTCTATTTATGTCTGAGTTTTTATTCGTAACACTTCCATTTCAAGGTGTACGTCAAGCTGCCTATTTAGATAAAATACATTTTGTACTTGTAGTCAAGTATATTTTAAAAATAAAATATTGAATAAAATATACTACATAGGCATAAATATGCATGCATAAATATGTCTCTAAATAAAAGTAAAACAAGTTCTGTAATATAAACCTTACTTTTCTAATTCTTCAGGTTCAAACTTCCACCAAGTATCTGGCTCATGGAACTCCACTCTGTATCCCTTTTCTAGAGCCTGCAGCAAGCAAAGAAAAATGTGTGATATGTGTATCATTACTACACAACAAACATACAAACAAAAAGTTTACAGAGCAGTGTAATAAACAGATGTAGTTAGCTCTGCAGTGGTAGCATGCTGAATATATCCCCTGCCCTCAACCCATCTTAGCTGTCATTCCAGGCCAAGCAGATTGGATCAAGTCAGTCCTCAAACTGGTCTGAACTATTGCTGCACCAAGGACTGATCATATCAATAAGCACTCTCTCTGTAGGAATTTGAGTAAGGAAAATGTTTCTGCACAAAACACACCAACTTACCACATGCAAAGGTAAGTTTGAAAAGTTGTACCAGATGATACAATCACACACCAAAACCTACCACTTCCACATATGGCTTCATTTCCCAAGCTTGAGTATTAGTGTTATCTATTATAACTGGAGATCTTCCCTGCTCCATGGCTTGCTTTGCTGCAGTGAAAAACAGTGCAAGTTAATAAACAGTGTAACACAAATAAAATGGTAAATATGAATAAACTGCTCCAGATGGTTTCTGCACTCATCCAGTCTGATGATAACACACTGTTCTAAGAAAAGGAATAACAGCACTGAAAGGCAGAGATAGAAAGAAACAGAAGTAAGAAGGAAAGAAAAATAAAAGTGAAGGGCACAAAAACCAGGTGGTGGTGAATTGACTCAAAGGGGTAAACGGGAAGCATAGTCAAAGGAACACAGCAGAACTGCTCCAAGTCTGTGGCCTGCTGAGTAGAGAGGTTCTGGCATGAAACTGTGTCCTGGTGCCAGCTTCACCAGCCCTGCCACATAACACGTGGTGGGTTCATAACTGACCTGTGGCTGGGTACTGCAGTTCTTCCTCAACAAAACACTAAGAAATAGGTGATTTTCACACAAAGACATAACATATCTGAAATATTTCTGAGATCCAGAACAAAAAATTACAATCATGTTACATCTGTTTATATAACATTTGGATTCACTGGCCAATTTCTACCAAAGCCAAAAGAGGGCAGAAGCTTCAGAAATAATAAGCTGCTCCTGAGTTCTACTAAACAGCACCTGGTAAGAAGGCGCATCCAAATTAGCACTTTATTGATCAAAGACAGAGAGAGCATAGCTGTGATGTAATTTGCTTGGCTGAACACTTACACACTAGTATGCTTTTAAGTTTGGACCAGCACGACCATAGCTGCTTCTAACAAAGCAGAAATGAAGATTACAGTGCAGAACTGAGAATGATTGGAGGAGTTTAGGGGACAAAACATGCAAACCTGTTGGCTACCTGAGATTCATCAGCTCCACAGCAAAAAAAACATTTTAATGTTACCCTGATGCCTAAAATAGCATCTTTTCATAAGGTCCAGGCTGCTTTAGTCTTGCTAAATCAATTAAGCATCTATTTTATGACTAAATGTAACTCTGATCCTGAGATCAGGCAGTCTTCTAAATCCCTTATCCAGTTAGTCCAGAAAGGATTCTCAGAGGACTCCCAACCAACATTACTAGGTTTTGACTCTGAAAAAAAAACTAACACTGCACAGCCACTTTTTCAAGAATATTTAGAGAGCACAATTATGACATTCAGCTTCTACATAATGCTACAACGGAGACTTACTCAAGCAAAAAACACTCAAGTTCTGTCCCCTTACCAGCTTGATATGCAATATGCACCTCCATTTTATACAAGCCAGGGCAGCAGCCCAGCTACTCTTACCAGAAGAAGGAACTTCTGCAGAGGAAAGCACCAAAAGAGGGTACTTGAGCATACCACTTTTGGGACAAATGGACCACCTTAACTTTAGTTGTTTTAGCTTCCTTCACCTTTTTATTTTGAAAGCAAGACCTCTGCCATTGTTTGCAGAAAGAGACACAGCTTCTACATCTTTATAAAAGAAATCTGTGCATCAGCCAGTAAATGAGGTTCTTTTCCAGCCTGAATCTAAGCCAGATGGAGAAGCAGACTTCCAATTTAGGATCAAGTATCCGATTCATGAAGAAGATTCCTCAATTCCTGCTACAACTACTGTAAAGCATCTTAAAACTGAATGCAAGGCTTCTGTAAAATCTGTTCAACAGCTTCTTTGTGCCTCAGTTAATCAGTAAAAGCATTACAATAATTCTCTATTTTACAGAAGCATTGTGAAGATTAATTCCATTAAAAAAACCAAATAAGTTGCTCTGATGCTACACACTAAAGCCAAGAAAAAAAATTGGTTTACTTAGTTCTAAGCAGTACTAGCAATGTGAGTCACAAACACATCAAGAATTTCACTTTTCACAAGTCTTGCAGGAAAAGAGCAAGGATTCAACCCTTCTTTTAGAAGATACAGAAAGAAGGCAAAATTTAAAAAAAAAAAAAGAAAAAGGGCAACAAAAAAAGCATTATTGTTGCAAAGCAAAACTCTGAATCTTAGGAAATAGCCAGGAATTAAGTCTGGGAATTAATAATGTTTCATTAAACAAAGTTAAAATACTATGCATTAAATGAAAAGCAGGATTCTGAACGAGCACAAGGATTAAAAAATTATATCTGTTGAAGACGTGCCCATTCAGTGAACAGGGCTCAGTCTGTACTCTGAATGAAGCGGGGATCTGAAGGAAGAAAACCCCAAAGTTATTGGAGAGAACTGGGGATTTATATTAGTGGATATCAACATGCACAGTGGGAAGAAATTAAATTAACAGTCTGGGATGTAACTTTGTAGATAGAAGGGAGGAAAAAAGCAAACATTAAATATGTTCCAACAGAGAACTAAGGATCGATGGAAAACATTATTATAAGAAAAAAAATTAAAAATTGCTCTAGATTCATTAACTTGCCACAAATGATCTTTCTGAAACCCAAATCTAGAAAACTGTTAGACTGACAGAAACAAGGGAAAAAGCCTTAAATATGTGTTTCAGAAAAGATTAATAACGATAGCAAGAGAATAGCCAATTTTGTAATGAAGATAATGGAACCATCATTAATTTACAAAAGCTTGTGAAGAAAGATTGTATTATAGCTACACTACAACCCACTTACATACTCTAGCATCTTGTTTTAACTATCAGTCTAAGTGCTAAGTGTGCTGATATAATACCTTAGATAAAGTTCTGTTTAAAGGTAAAAAAAGTTACTAATTAATTAATTTTATTGGTCATTGTTAAAACCAAACCAAAGACAGAGTTTAACAAGCAGACAAACCCCACCTCAACCTGTCAAGTCAACAATGTCAAAAACACGTTAAAGGCAGACAAAAGTTCCAGTGGAAGTGGCGGTGTGAGCTAAAATAGGAGACACTTAGCAAAGCCACAAAAGTGAACTTCAAGGGTCTAAAACCCTGTAAGAGTGACACTGATTTCACAGCTAAAGTCACACTGGCAAATTAATTCTAGTATTTCCTAATATTTGTGCACTTGAATGTACCATCTTCACACCATATTTGTATATGTTTTAGTACCAAGGGTATGTAATTCACTGTCTCATAAGCATTTGAGAGATTGTAATTGTTGATCTAATATAAACTAACTTTTTTTCCCTAATGGGCCTCACTTTTAACTATTTTTTTCCTCATACTTAGCATATTATAGATTCATTCCCTCCCCAAAATTGAGGGGAGGATAATGTTAACAGAGTAATTTTCTCATTTGTGAAGAAAGTAAATTTTTGCCTTCTCCACAATTCCAACAAGAAGATTATAAAGCTCTAGCTAAATATGTTTTCATATGATTACTAGCAAATATATATCTTCTGCAACTAATACAATCTATAAGAAACTTTAACCTAGACCTACTATCAAACAAATCCAACTATTAGGATTACCATTTCCCTGAAATTCTTATTTCATGTATTCCAAGGATCCCCACACAAGCAAAACCAAGAGCTTCTTGAAGTACTCCAAGTCTGAGAGCTCTAATTAGTCAAAGCAGGAGGTTAAGAATTGAGCGTAACTTCAACCCAAAGCTATTCTGGCAGATGTTTCACGGTGGAGGTGTTCTTAAACAGCACAGCAGAGCTGCTCCTGTTCTTGCCAACAAATCGCTGAGTAACTAAATTATATTCTGTTCTGGTTGTCAAAACCCCTGTGTAACTAAGTGATACACAACTAGAGAGATCTCCAGGTCTAGGCAGAAACAGCCAGAAGTGATTATCAGGAGAGAATTGTTTAGTGGTGTTTCTGTGACTGGCAAGTGTCGAGTCTTCTCAACTACTACCTTGTCAACTCTTCTGCTCCTAGGCTCCTACTGGGAACCTCATTCCAAGTATTTATTATTGCTGCACTCCATCTTCAGAAGTGCTCTTTGTAATTGATAGTCTAATGATTTCTGAAAAAAATTCCTTCACTGTTCATACGGAAAAGTTCCCTGATATATCGTAAATTTTGCATTACAGTCAGAAGGGGAGGAAAAGGAAAAATATTTTTTTTTCCTTGACCATCTTGATGCAAAGATGTAGTCCTCCAGACAGGAAAGAAGCTTCTGCTTTCCTGAAGCACAGAGGCTAATCTGCACAGACAGGCAACAGAGTTGTTCAGTTTGCCCACTCCTTGGAGCAGACCAAACAGATAATGAGATTCTTAGAAAACTGCTACAGAAAGAGCAAGAATCTGTCTGCTACTCTTCTTACCCCAGCTATCTACTTCCTTAACAATTAAACCCAACCTCTGGGCACTGCTAAGTATTAAGAAAGATTACTTATTAAAGCTGTTAATGTATATGAGTGAACTAAAATCTTCCTCAGAAAAACTCTTCAATGATCAGGAAAGATAATGGAAAAAACCAGGATACTCTGACATTGCCAGCATTAAAAAAAGTTCAATTCTGCCATCAAGATACCAGTATCAAATGTAACAAATCAGCAGGTCACAGCACAAAGAAGACAGATTTTGTTCTTTTAAGTCTGATCCCTCTGTAAGTTCAAAATATGATGTGTATATATATTAATTAAAATATAAAGAATACTTCAAACATATACTTCTATATATACTAAAATACATTTATGATCCTTTTCATATAGACTATTAACACACATGCACACTATGCTGTACTTCATTTTTTTAAAATATAAGCATAATTTAATGGGATACTTCTTATGGATTCAAACCTCTCTTCTGGTTCCAGTCATGAGCATCCCCAAGGTGAGCAGCATTATACGTGTAGCCATCTTGTTGACGAAAATAGTCGTCAGTGCTGAATACAATGCCATCACCACTTTGGCCAAGCAGAAACCTGTTAAACAAAGCAAAAGGCAAAAATACTTTATTTTTTTTAGTATGTTCTAAGTACCTCATAATAACATAATGTATTTACTAACATTTCCCACATCAATTCTCCTTTGGAATTCTCTCTACACACCAACCCAATGAAGCCGAGAAGCAAACCGGATGTTTAGATCCTTTTTCAGCACCGTAACTCTCACCATGCCCTCTGCTGACTTTTGCCCACGCTGCTTCCACATACAACGTGGGTCAAACAGGAACAGCAAAAGAAAACTAATAAAGTTTAAAGCAACTTCCCTCATTTCAGGAAAAAATAAAAGGTTGCAATAAACTTTCAAGGTTGTCCTATTATTGAAAGTCAGGGTTATGGAAGAGGGTCCATATTCCTTCAGGGTCCTGTACGCTTCTCCTTCAGTGCTGCCTTCCCCTCCAGTCCCAGTAACATGGCATCACTTGCCTTCATTTTCTCACCAACTTTAGCACTCGCTGAATCCACAAGCCACTGGGATTCACTACCCACAAGAAAATAATCCTTTTGTCATTGTTGGTTTTGTTTTTTTTTTTTTTCCTCCTGAGTTATTTTTCTGAAGCTTTAGCAGTTGAACTTATTTAAGAAAAGGCACCAAGATGTGATGCATTAAGGTGGATAACTATCAGTGGAGACCTCCCAAGTAGAGCAGCAGTAAGCTGCTACACGGATTACCACATCTTGTGGAACTGTAGTTTAGGTCTAGCACATGACAAGAAATTTAAGATAAGATTTTTTCATATCTCAGTTTCTATCAGGAAATTATATTGTTTTTCCCTATCACTCATAATTCAGTCCTAACACAGTGATAGGAAAGCCATCTGTTTCATTATCACTTCATTTATTACTTCAAATCAGAAAAAAAAAAATTACTTCTCAAATCACTTAAACCACTTGATTAGTGTTTTAGTTTGCTTTCCTGAAGTAAAGCCATACATATAGACCAATGCCAACAAAATCTGACAGAATATTCTCTCAAAAATACTATGAACTATTACAAGGGGAAGACAGACAAAGCAAAACAAAGTAGCAGATAAAATGCTGAGACTCAAATGAGAATCCATAGAGACAAAAAAAAAAAAAGGAAAAAAAGGAAAAAAAAAGACAACACAAATTTCCTCTTCACCCAGTCTTCTGGCCTGCTGTTTCCAAGCAACATAGGTATTTTTCTGGCCAGAAGTTTCCTTCATCTGTAGGTCAGGTCAGAATAAGTGCATTACATTATGCTTCTTGCACAGCTAACGTTAAAGATTATTGCAGAACTATAAACATACTTTAGCAAAGAATAGAAGATGCTGTGGGGACGCCAACAAGGGTAACAAGGGGAATTCAGAGGGTCACAGTTGCAATGTTCACTGTTAACAGGTTTATTTTTACTTCATATTGTAACATATTACTGATAGTATGTTTATTAGTTATTAATTACAGAAGTTATTGTAATGGGTGATGTATGAACACTACAGAAATTAATCTTTTCTAGAATTCAATATTTGCATTGTCATGACATGTCAGTCAAACCTTCTAGCAGCTTTTAAAACACAGGGATCTGTAACAGCAACATTCAGATTACTGAGAACCTGAAGAAACTACTAACAACACAACAGCTCAAGTAACATGACCAAAGCTGCACACAAGCTTCCTTCCTGCTCTTTCTCCCATTTCCAGAGCATGAAGGTTACCTCAGGATAAACAGCCATGCTATTTCAGAAGGCAGAGCATGACACACCAAAAGTACAGACACTTTTTTTGGACATGGTTCAATAATTATTTTTGTTAGAGCCTATGTCTTTTAACAGAAGGTGTATTACACTACTTTAGGAAAAAGCAGAGAAGGATTAAAAGCCTGGATTTTTCTAAGTAGATAAAATGACACCAGAAAACCCATACACCATAGCTTCTTTTTTTTAATCCATTCTTCTCTTCTATTAAGTATTTAGCAGGAATTTATATTCATTAAGTTACTTAGCCATTATTTCACACACAGACAAATTTTCTTACTTACAGTATGCTACATTTGCCAATTAATAATGCTAGAAAGACTGGATCCATCTTCCACAATCACTTTTTGTGTGCTGAATGTATATATGCATCTTAAAGATTACAGACCATCTGCCTTAATAACAGAGGTAGCAAGTAATGACTAGGATTCTTCCACCAGCTGAGTAGATAAGACACGCTCCTACAGCTCCTAGGAGCCTGACCATAAAGTGTCACATATGAACCGATGAATCAACACTAATGGGACTAATGTGGCATTTATTTTTATTTCTAGAAACTGACTCTGTTTGGTCAGCATTATGGAGAATAATTCAGTTACTCAAGTTCTTCTGCTGTATCTTACATACATTACTAGTAGCAATAAAGAAACAGAATAACAAGGGTTTGGGAATATTGCAAACCCATCAAAGTTTATTCTTGAAATACATTGTTATTATTCCTTGAAGTTTAGACATTAATATATTACTATATTATAACTGTTACATCAGTGAACTATGTTTACAAGAGTAATCATAAAACTACAGAATTTGGTAAGGCAAAGCAACTACCAAAGAGGTCAGAGTAACAGAATCCTTATCCTGTACACAACACACAACCTATCACAAAGTAGGGAGTTTAGGAACTGAAACTTAAATTATTACAGCAAGAATTATAGCCTGTTTCTGAACTGTGAAATTAAATCATAAACCATAGAATTTTAAAACCCTGTCAACTACTTTCAGAATTCACAGTATCTAAATTTGCAACATTCAAAATACAAATGTACTTCTTGACACCATATAGACCAATTCACATAATTCTAACATGTATTTGGAAATAAAAGTTATCCCAGGCTCATGAACTAGGAAACAGAAACAACAAAATGCACATCTATACAAAGAAAGCATCATTACTATCTAAAGCCACAAAGAGATGATATTCCACTTTTGAGAAAGAAAAAAGAGAAAGACATTCCTAATAAGTCAGACTACAGATCAGTCAGCATCAATACGAGCACACAAATGAAATGAGCAGCAGTATTATTCAACTGCTATAATCCACTTTTTTCACCCCAAACCTTCCCTGCAATTGAACACCCACCTCTGAACACAGTAGGAAAGTAAAATTAAAGCAGGCAGAAAAATTAAAGCAGCTCAACTACTTTTTCCAGACATGCTATCTGACCGAAAAGAAGATATTAGTTTGACACAGAAAGCTCATCTTGAAACCAAAACGCTCATTTTAACTAGTCGGGAAATCAACACACATTGGTTTTTTTCAGTGCGCATTTGAGTGCACACACTCAGACAAAAACCCTGCTTTAACTTATCTTCAAAACTAAAATGGTCCCACAACCTGTAACCTGGTTAGTCTACTCTGACAGATGGTTTTAAAATAAAGATGATCCCTTAAAATCTAATAAATCACCTATTTAAAATAGCCAACATACAACAAATGAGGGAAAAAAGCAGATAATAATGAAACATAGTTTTTAAATCTTTAGTATTACTAAGCTGTGTAAGTGCTACGTTAAAAGCATTGCTTGTAACATTGTTTGAAGAAATGGGTAATGAGAAACAACAGTAGACTATTGTTTCTATGTTCAGAATGGCCCCAGATGAAGACAACAGTCTCCATATATTCCTAGTAATGGATTTAATTCCAAGTGTACTTCTTAAATGACACCAATATTTGTTCTTTCGACCTCATTAAGCTCCTTTTAAATCAAATTCATGTTCAGATATTTATGGAGGAATGGAAAACTGCATTTGCTGCCAAGTTCAGTAGCAAAATATCCTAAAAATCCAAGTCTCTCTTCTTAAAACTTTTTCCATCATTGTAGAATCATACTGTCATCTACTTCTAGTTGTAGCAGGCTTTTGTTACTTAGGCTAAAGATATCACTGGGTATCTGACCAAATTTCTAACTAAATGGTCAACCACCTCCAAAACCAAGGAAGAAATACAGCATTTTAGTCACATTTCATTATTCCAAGCTTTTCTCTGAGGAGCTTTGGATTGAGGAAGTGAAATCAGGCAAAAACTTTTTGTAAATATGTCCACACTGTTTGACTTCAAAAATGTAATGTGCACAGAGAGTAATAGTGAAAAGTCCTCATTTTTTTTGCAAAGTGGAGCAGAAAGTGCAGATTCTCACTGCAGTAAACCCATTCCTGAACAGAGGATTCTAGCAGTGGCAGGAAGCTCATTTAGCACCAATATTGCATCATATGAACATGTTTCTCCCAACACAATCTTCAGAATGGCAAGAGACGGAACAAAATTTGTCTAAAACAGGAAGGACACGGGAAGCACAGTGGTATAAACAGGGGAACAAGCAACTCGGTGCTGGCAGCAGAGCTAGGCAATAGAGACAGGGCAAAGAGCCTTGTGAGAAGGGTGTGCACTCCTCAAAAGAAGGGCAAAGCACATGCTGAGCTTCATTAGAGAAAATGTTGATCAATGGAAGGCATCATCTACACTCAGCTCTTATGCAGTCAATTTTGAAATACTCTGTCAAATTTGGGGCTTCTCAGTTCAAGAGACATGCTGAGAATCATGAAATGGCTGAACAGATGGCTATGAAGATGGCTAAGGGTATACAGTCCATGAGGAAAGCTTGATAGCAGCTGGGCTTCTTTAGTCTGGCAAGGAACACAGTAGAAGGCCACCCAATATCAGCCAGATACAGCAACTAAGCCTACCCCTTCACCTGAAACAAAGCTGCAAAGGTGATGAGACAGGTTCTAACAGGTGAGAGCATATCTTATAACAGAGGAGAACATATACAAATTATGGTTTGGGAACTTCAGTTTGGAGATTAGGGAGAACTTCTTTACCAGGAGGGTAGTACTGTGTCAGAAAGGTTGGAAAGACTGAAACCTCTGCACTTCAAGGTTTTTCAAGATCAGACTAGACAAAGACACAGCTGATCTGATCCAACAATGGTGACAGACCTGCTCCAAGCAGAATGGATAGATTAGCTGACCTCCACAAGCCTCTTCCAAAAAATATGCACATGCCTGTTATTCCAAGCAGTTGGGACATAAGAGTCAGAACAAAACACAGACTTCAGTGGAGGACTCAGAACAGACAGGTTAAGTTTGGAGCAGAAGTGGCTGTACTTGCAAACCCTTACTTTGCACAAATTGCATACAGGAATTCAAGATTCCTGTGTCCCACTGCTGCTCTGCTGTCATTTGATACTTGGCAAACTCTCTTGAAAGATGCACCTCATTCCCTTCTAGTGCTCACCCACACAGACGTCAGCTTTCTGCTTCTCCTCACAGTCCTTCCGCTAGCACAAGTGGTAGACATTTGTCTGCACATGCTACAGATGCCAAGCCTGCAAAGAAACCTGTGGGTACTGCTATGGCTTCAGAAGACTGTATCCTCTGTCCTAGACTGCACTGCAGAATTCTATGATGTTACACAGAAAAACGTATTCAACTTAACTAAAGATAAGACGACTTTAATAATATATGTATTTTTCTCACAAGCAGCCATTAATTCTAGTATTTTTCCCCCTCAGGTACTTAATACAAGAGATATGATTTCATGGGAATTAACAATTATAGCAAGATGTTGAACACATGAACCTGCATATACTTGAATATGCTGAAAAACAAGTCCACAGAGTTCAAATTCCACACTCAAATTTGATGACTGTTCTTGACCTTGATGTCATAGTGCCCACTTTCCCATCTGTTAAATAAAATCAGTAATTGATCTCACTAGTGAGAGATGAAAAAATCATGAATGTGCTCATAAAAACCTGAAGATACTTGGAATCTTTCAGATAATATGAGTACAATACTTGGAGAAAGATTCAGAGACAATTCAGCACAACAAACATGGGGGAAAAAAACCCTGATATCTTCACATTAACTGTTATCTAAATCATGCACCGAATGAAGCAGCATTTTTTCCACAGGGTTATTTGTTAAAATTTCCTATTCTGCTTTGATATATTAAAGGAATTACTGCAGTAATACCCACGGAGAAAGGTGCAGCTTCAAGAATGCAGGATTGCAAAATATAGCAATTAGGTAACTACAAAAATATTACAGCTAAAATTCTATAAACACAGAAGCTAGGAATTTCTAATATTCTAGTATTTTCCTATGATATAGAGAACATGGTCTCATAAATTTCAGAAAAAAAAAAACACAAAGGCAGGGTTACTCCTTTGTACAAAAACCAAGGAGGAACATGATCATTGATCTACTTCATAGATCCTGAGAGCAGAACAGATGATAACTACAGAACACATCCCATTGTGATGAACAGTTTCTGGATGAAGCTGTCAGTAAGTACTGATGCAGTAAGGTTTTTTTGCATGCAGGAGAAATCTATTTTCACTTAATACAGATAGCGTCTGTGCTCTGTCAACTTACGTGCTTTTTAAACTAGGCAAAAAAAAAACCTTAATATTTACTGTAATTTGTCCTCATTAAGTAAAAATTTTAACAGTCTAATTTACAAATACCAAAGTTTGCCAAGTGCTTAGCGATCTGTTTTTTAATTCCTTAAAATTTTAATTTGATAAGCTTCTCAGAACTTCCCATCTTTACTTACCGAGAGAGTGTTGATTTCCCTGAACCAGGCAGGCCTCTTAAGATAAGGAGAAATTTCTGTGAACAACTGAATCTTTCTTCAGGTAACTGTAAGGAAGAAAAGCTGTGCATTCCTTCTGCACCATCAGCTTCTGGATCCTTCCAACACTCTTCTCTGGTTTCACAGAAACCATTATTTTGGAGTTCACTCTGGTCAGTATGTCCATTTCTGAAGACCTGAGTAGTATGGACATCAATGCGACCAGCATAGCCGGTACTCTGATCAAGCAATGGACCATGACTGTCAATATCAGTATTTCCATGGTAACCATGATAATTTTTGTACAAAAGTTCACTATTCTGAAATGGGAGAGCATTTGTTTTTTGTGGTGGGGAATTAAGTACCTGAAAATGTGACTGATGGTTGAATCTAGGATGAAGAGGTCCCTGAGGTACTTTGAAAGCCTCTGACTGCCAAGCAGGTCTGAATTCAGGCACTGAGCAGTTCCAGTATTTAGAATCTACTTGTCCAGAAAAGGTATTTTCAATTTTCCAGTCACTTGTTTCCACAACAGACTGCTGTTCACCGCTTGTTTCCTGACTGTTCTGTTCCCCACACTGTTTCTTCTCACAGAAGTAGAAACAGGGTTGTGAGCTGTCCAACAAGGTGCGTTCATAATCCTCTTGTGAGGTCTGACTACAATTATAGGGAGAGTGTTGTTCCTGAGAAGTTTCAGTTTCTTTTTCCTGAAAATTAGTGTCTAAGTTTTCATTTTCCAGCTGGTGAATTTCTTTATAGAACTGGTCCAGTTCATCATCTATTTCTGGTGCAGCAGAGCAAACAGTCTGCATCTTCTCTGCCTCCTTTCTTTCAGCTCTGTATTCATGCAATTCATTCTGACCTCCATCACTGCTTCCACACTTGCTGAGACTCTCAGATTTGTCCTGTCTGTTACTTTCAGCAGGCTTGTAAATCGGTCCAATAAATTCTTTGCTTGTAAAAAATTCTTCATCTGATGCATTTCTACTTACTGAGAATAAGGGACTGCTATTTTCAATATTATCTTCACTCACATTATTTGTAATAAAAGGGTCTTTCTTTTCTTCAACTTCAGCGTCATTTATTGATGCAAATGGCAGATTTATATTCTGCACAGTTTCCGAATCAACTGGCTGAATAAGCATTAGATCACTTTCATGGAACACTTCATTCACTGTTTCAGAGAGACCAGTAGGTATTTTCCCTTGCTCCTGCATTTCATGTTTCCCTTCATTGTCTGAGGCACATGCTGGTATCAAATTATCTGACGTTCTCTCAACGTCCTCCTCCTCCTGAATACCTTGGTTATCATCATCAGAGAGTTTCCCACAAGCCACTTCTGCTGACTTCATTTTTTTAGAACATGGTTCAATTGTGATTTCATTCTGACACTCCAAGAGCCTTACTCTACTTTCAGCATGAAGCATCTTAGAGGAAAAAAAAAAAAAAAAAAAAGAGGTAGTATTTGAAAAATTAGAATTACATCAACAATATCTGTTCTCTGCTGACCTATGTTAATCTGCCAAGTGTTACAGATCTCCTGTACATGATAAAAGTGCCAATTTCCAATGCATGAACTGATGTCTGACATCACTATTAATATGACCAAGAAAAATGAAAATACTTCAGTCATGAGGATTATTTTGTGACAATAACTGAACTCAACTAATACATTTAACATCAAACAGATGCTAGATAGCATTTATAATATACTAGTCAAATAAGACTTAAAATCTGCAATCTGTTATTATGTTTCTGGTTTCAGAACAAGTAAAGACCTCTTTAGGGACCCCTCTAAAGGCACCCAGAGCACTTGGTTGCATGTTTTCTATAAAGGAACAAAAAAACAAAAAAAAACCAAACCCTGCCCCAGATTCTATTCTAAGAATGAGCCAGTAAGTTTCAAAAAAATTCAGAGACATGAAAAATTAAAGACAACATTAAAATGGCATTAACTACCATGACATGCTGTCATGCCATTATCCATCTAACTATTAGTTAGAATTAGTTGGATCTTCCTTTGTATTCCAGAGGTCTAGATAGAATGCAACAAAAAGCAACAGCCCTTTTATTATAAATCAAGTGCCAAGTAGTTTATCCAGCAACACCCCCTCAACAAATACAATACCAAAGAAGGAAGAATTTTTCTTACTAGAGGTTTTATTTTACTGCTGTGAACATTCCAACTTTCTAGGGGTAAATACTAATAAAAAGTCATATGCTCTTTATTCTGGACAAGAATAAAGAAATTAAGGTTATTTCCTTTATCTGAAAGGCATCTGAAGGCAGTATTATGGGAAGATTTGTAAGTAATGTTTGTTATCTCATGCTCACTTGGAAAACTGGCAAGAAAAGGTGTTACTCTTACCTACTATCCAAAGGAAAGGGATCCCAGTCTCAAAATGTCCAAACCAAAGAGACTTAACTGTTTGCATCTGACTTTATTACTACAGGCAGCACTAATGTCAGAAGGGGAAGAAAAACAACCATGCAACTATGCCTCTTCCTCAGAGCTGGTGGAACAATGCTGCTATGGTCTCTCCTGTCAAGATACACATTCTATGTGTACCTGCAGTTTCTTCATTTCTCCTTTGTCATAAATTAGAAAGCAGTGATGACATATGAATTATGAACTCTATCCCCCATCTATCAAAAAATGTTACTCCCTCTCCACTCTAAAACAGGACTGGGGTGAAAAAAGTTGCTTTATGATTCTGTGATTAGTTTCTATGTCCTCATCTGTATTCTCAGATACTGTTTAATCAGAGGCCATATCCTGATGCATGCTCTCTCTTTCTGTGCACAATATCCCTGCTGATGGAGGATGCTGCCCTGTGACTGTCCCACAGAGGAATATCCTTGCTAATTTTTAACAGACTGTCCTTTGGTACAGTTACATTTCAAGCAAAAGCATCTCCACCTGCATTAATTCTTGGGGAGGATAGAGCAAGTATATCCTGAGAAAGCGCAATCTGTGTGACAGTCTTGCTTACTGAATGAGATAAGCATAAATCTCTCAAATGTCTGGAAAGAACTGACTGTAAACATTGAACCTGAACTGGCTTATATGATTCACCACGCTGGCACTTGCAACACTACAGTATTACTTTAAATAACCTGCCAAACGTCCAGAAAACTCAACCAAATAACTCAAGGACTTAAGCTTCACCTGTACGATAAATTTCCAAATGGAAAATGAAGGCATATATTGCAGAACTTACAGATAAGGGAAACCTATATCTTGCGTGACCAGCTCTTTCTGGGTACGGAGGTGACACAGCACGTAGGCCAGCGCCCCTCGCACAGAGCCAGGCCACACAGGAGAGCCCGGGGAAGTGGGTGCTGTTGCCAGGAACCGCCAGCCTCAACTTCTGGTATGTGTGCCA